>NC_143251.1:18805000-19106500 GCF_984573655.1 Nuphar pumila
GCCTAAGAGATTTGGACTTTGAATTACATTATGATGCCCTATCCCTAGGTTTTAAATAGGTTCAGAGTCCTTTGACATGCCCCCACATGATTTGAATAGAAAGGCATCATGAGAATGATCAGAAAAAATAAAATAAGGGTTTTGACCAAACTTTTTTAGTCTTGTCAAGAGGAATAACATGCTCTTGCAACAAAGATGATATCTTGGACCCTAGATTTTTTTTTTAATTTTCTTGGCTTTTCTTATTTTTTTAGATTTTTTGAACTTTTTTTTATTTTAAAAATATTTTCATTTTTTAGGTTTTTTTTTTTTTTTTTTAGTTTTTGCAAAGTTTTTTTTTGGGATTTTTCAAAAAGACTATATATAAAGTCCAGGTTTTTGAAGCCTTACATGGGGTCATTGGATGGTGGCTCATGCAAGATGTCCTTTTTCCTTCATACCATTATGATTTTGCCCTGACATGTGATTGTCTTTTCCTGAGCATGCTGGTCTCTTTTAGAAGGAGAGATGAAAGAGCCTGAATTGTTGTTGGACCTTTGTGAACTCAGGCTGAGTTCATGCAGAGAAAGTACCAATCATGTGTTTCCAAATACGATCAAACTCTCTACTAAGCCGATGATAGTGGACCCCTTCTTAAAATGGTCCTTCAAGACCCATGTGAACTTTTTCCTTTTGCTCCTTTTCGGTCGGGTTATTTATAACCTAGACCCTGGGTTCCCATTTTGGGTGTAGTTGAAAGTAGCTTTGTGATGCCCTTCTAGTTTTTTTCCAATCCTTTAAAAGGTTGATATCCCATGTATAAGGTGATTCTCCATCTATTGCCACATTTAGAGACTTTTTTGTACTGTGAGTGACCTCTAAACTGAGAATCATATATCTTCTTTTTGTGCTTGGAGATTTTGGGCTGATATATGATTTGGTAAGGAAATAAGGATGTGCCCCTTTTGACTTGATTCTCTCTACCTCCTAGATGTTTCTTCTTAAGTGAGAGCACAAGGAGTCTGTCCTTTTGTAGGATGTGATCTTTCTTACAGAACACAGAAGGAGAGACCTTGGTATGATCTTCTTGTGGGTCCAAGTGAATCACAATTATCTAAGGGGACATCCCTGAAATTTTCTCTCCTGTGGGACATATCTTTTTTGTACTTTCTTCCCCCCTTGGTAGCATACTTAAGGAACTGTTGATGGCTGGTAGAGACTGTCACTGCATGAGATGACTCAAGGAATGTAGACCACTATGTTTGTTGACGCTTTGTGCTTGCTGACCCATTTCGAGAACCATTCCTCTCTAGACTCACACGCTTGGACTTCTTTCTCTTTATTGTGGTTCACGTTCTCATTTTCTTAGGATTATTTTTGCTCTTGATTTATCAGGAGGTCACCACTTTTGATGTTGTCTTGGATAACATGTTAGAGGATAAAATATTCCTCGGTGTCATTATCCACAGCTCTGTGGTACCGACAATACTTAGTTGACTCATTTCTTTTTATTTGTTATGGGTTAAACACTAAGAGCAACTTCACCAACTCATCCTTCAATAGGAGATCTAGGACATCTAACCTGTCTTGTTGGAACTTGGAGAACATTTTGTCCTTAGTCCATTTTGGGTTTCCTTCGTATCCATTTCCGTTTGAGTTTGCCCGCTTTGGGGCGGTTCTCTGGTTGCTCGCCTTCTGACCCTTGTTGCCCTGCTTCTGGTCGCCTTGGATAGCATTGACTTGACCCTTGGATGGGTCTAACTTTGTATAGACATTGTTTTCTCTGTTATGCTTTAAGAACCTATCATACACTCTTTTTTTTATGCCCATCTCGAAGGTAATGACCTTCTTATGAGCTCGGCATATGTTTCCAAATAAGTCATGCTAATGAGGCTCCATAGAAGTTGGGAAAAGTTATTCATAATTATAAAAAAGGCATGATTGTTAGAGATTGACTCCTTCATCCTGTTGGCCATGTACTACCATTTGTTGATGAACTCATGAGTCCCTTATTCTTTCTTTTATTTCAGGTTATACAACTGGCTTATGGTAGGAAGGGCCTCAACATTAAAGTGAAATTGTCCCATGAATAGGTTGATGACTTGTATAAATTCTCTAATATTCTGGAGGTTCAATGTAACAAACCATTTCAATGTCTCTTTCTTCAGGATTCTAGAGAATCAACTAATTAGCCTCCTATTATTGTTTCAATATTTGGCCATACTTCCCATAAATAGGGACAAGTGAGTCCCTGGGTATCCCTTCTCACTGAACTTTAAAAATTTTAGAGGTCTCATCATCATCATATCCCTTTGATAAGAAATCATCCATGGAGTATTCTCTTTGGTCCATGTTCATGTATGTTATCCTTAAGCTTAGGCTTTAGACCATGTCTTCTAGTGATTTAATTTTTTTGTTCAGCTACGACGACATGGTTTGGACTAGACAAGTCAACCTGGGTCTATGGGCTACTCTCTACATCAGATAATTGAGACTCTCCCAACTGATTGTATTCTCTGTCCTCTTGTAGCTATAGAGTTAGTCTGGTCCTTCTTTTGGTCTCTTTGTCGGCTCGTGCCCTTTCATATTCTGATTCATGGGCTCTTTTGGCTCTCATTTTAGCTTGGGCCTACTCATAATTACATGCTTAATTAATTGCTTAAATGAATTGTGTAAATAATTTTTTATTGATTATTTAGTTAAATTATTTTGGTTATATACATAAATCATAAAAAATTGTGAGATGCAAACAATTCCTTATAATCAATCAATTCATTGCAAGTATTTAGATTCAGTTTAGTTAAAGAATTTTTTATGTGAAACAAAATAAAAATATGTATTGATTTTGGAAGAACACATAAAAGAGATGTATTCTATATAATATCACATATGAGAGGTGTGACATATTTTTGTGTATGTGATTTTGTACATACTAGAGACCCGATAAAGGTCTACTAGTACATATGTTGGCATTAAGTTGTCTCACTTGTTTTTATTTAAAAAATTTCATGTTCATAGAAATGAGTGAATGAATGCTACGATACACAAATACTCAACTAAAATTTTGATATATATTAGGATTATTTGAACTGAGTCATTGTGTTTTTGGTTTGTATAAACTCTGATATTCATTCAATAGAATGAAATATTTTTGAAATGATTATTGTTGTTTGGTTTTGAACCTGGGATGGGTCCGAAGATCAGAGCAAATTTTTTATTCTAAAACTATGTTTTTAAAAAAATTGAAGTAAATTTTTAACCCTATGAATTGGAATATAGGGCAAAAGGTCAGACTGTAACCTCGAGTGGGGTCACCTAAGCCAAAGCTCTTATGGAGCCCACCAGCTAAAGGCACCCTCACACCCGTGAGAATCAAATCAAGGATGAAGGGGTTAGCAGCTTCTCCCCAAGCCCGCTGCCACTCGGTAGCTTCTAACTTGATGTAGATCCGGATCTACAGGAAAATTCTACCAAAACTGCTATTACCACTAGTCTCACCTAGAAATACAAGAAACTAAAGGAAAATGCAGGTCATAACAATGAAAATAAAAAAATTAAGGGAAAAGAGAATAACTGATTTCATCCAATTTATCTCAATTACAAAGAAAACTCATCTATAAATAGTTGATTTTTCTAATTTTAAATCCAACAAACTACTTATTCCGACAACCTTATAAAAAGCTAAAACTTATCCTAAAATATTGATCCCGATAATCGGGATACAAAAGTGTTCATAAGCACATAGAGATTGAAAAATGCAAATGTATTCAAGTGGGCCCTTATGATTTATTGCTCCGCTCCTGCATCACAACTCAAGAACTGCAAAGTAAGCTAGTTTGGCCACATCAATCCATTTATCATTGTTTTCCTGTAATGAAAGTTCTGGTATTTTGTTTCAATTGGAAGAAGGAACACGCTGGAAAGGGGTTTGGCATAGTGGGATGGGTCCTAGGCCGCTTGGCAGGCGGTCTAGGTTCAAATCCCATGGGCAACACCACTTGTGCAAGCCTAAGCATGGCGACTTCTTGGAACCAAGGGTTAAGCCCACAGAGTTTTACGCAGCCAGAACATTTTACTATAAGTACAACAGGCAAAGTCAGTGCAGCTAAATCTGTGATCCCGGAGACGGTTTCTCTGTGTAAATATAAAAAAAAAAAAAAAAATTGGAAGAAACATATTTGAATGGAAAGGTCTTGTATTTGCAATTGAAAAGCAATCTGTTACTTGTATGAAAAATCCAATATTGATTTGAGAAACACTTTGAATTGGCGTCAACATTGTTGATGGCTTCATAACAATCAAATGGAATATGTGCTGCCGTAGATTCATTTTCCGATGAATGTTTGGACTTTTAATGGGCAACCAAGAAAAGAAGATGCTGTCAATAGGCTGTCGACCTTGGGTCGGGTATCTATCTGGTACACAACCTGACCCAAACCTGATACCCGTGTAAGGGCATAAAACACCAGCCAACACAAAGCCAATCTTAGTATGTGGACTGGGTTGGACTCATGATTTTTGTTAGATAAACCACCCAACCCAGCCTGATCTTAATATTTGTATATATTAATAAGTGCACCCAGCTACATGTTATTTGGGTGGGGGTATCCCATGTGGGGTCACTCCTGTCGAGTAGTTTGGATCTAAAACTGAAGGGAAATCCAAGTCCCAATCAAGTGGTGTCATATGGTGGTAGGTATGCTTGGCTTAGCCCAGCATCGAATCCCTCTGCCACATGGGGTGGCTGTTGTTCTATAGGGGTCCACCTAACTCCAGCTTGCCTTTCAAAAAACAAACAAAAAAAAAATTTGCTGGACTTAACTGTAGTTTTGGTTGATTTCTCCTTCTTTTCCACCCAAACATGAGTTTTATATGCTGCGCTGCCAGGACAGGACAGGACAGTGATCATAAGTACGGCAGGCAAAGCCAGCGGTTTCTCTTCGTAAATATATATATATAAAAAAAAATGTGCTCTTGCACTGGATGTATCCAATGGTAGACGGGGCTTAATATCGGAACCCTTGAGTAGCTGATTGCCAATATACATCCTTGATTTCCACAGGTACATCTCACAAATAATACACTGAGACTCGAGAATTATTGTCCAGGAAATTGCCATATTCGTGATGCTATCTTAAATGGAACATAGGTCTGTGCAGCCAAGCAGGTCAGCTGAAAAAGAGGACACGAGTCCCACTTGCAGATCGAGTTCACCAAGTAAATGCATTTTTCATAAATACATGCATACATACAACAACAACGAGTAGTACGCTGCAATATTTAATGCTTCTCCTTCTTAAGACGTGAAAGTCATGGCCTCCATAAAGACTCTTCACGACCCCAACCTCCCTTTCCTCTCTTCTTCTTACTTACAGAACCACTGGACTCGCCACCATTCTCAACGAAAAGTACCACTCAAACACACCTCACGTTTAACAAAAGACGTCCCCCTAAAACGGCGAAAACACCATCCTCCAGCAATAGATGCCACTCTGAACTCGAAGTTGCAGAAAAAAAAACTCTGCCCTTCTCTGTTATTCCTGACATTTTCCAAGGGCATCTACGTCACTTAAAATCCTCTCTCTCTCAACCATGGATGACCTTTATTTACCCAAAATCTGCTGTCTCCCTCCTTGACCACCATCACCACCACCACCCACTCTTTCTCTCTCTACCCAACTCTTTCTTGCCTCGCTCTAAAATCCACAAGTACAAAAACCCACAAATTTTCTCTTCCCCATTCTTATCTTCTCTCCCTGCCGGGCCAAAACCATGAATCCCTAAACTTTTGGGCTCTCTCTCTCTCTCTCTCAAAAGACGATACTCATAAATACCCACTAATTTTTCTTTCCCCATTCTTATTTCTCTCACATCAAATCATCACCACAACCACCACCATCACCATGAATACCTAAAACCCTCGATCTTTCTTCTCTCTCTCTCTAACGCCCTCTCTCTCTCTCTTTAGACATATCTATCTAAAGCGCCAAACCCATAACTTGTTCGTCCTCTTCATTCTTCCCCAAAATGGGCGTCTTCCTCACTTCCTTCATGCTCGTGTTCTACAGCCTCTCTCTCTTGGGCCCGTCGATGGCCGATCCCGACGACCAGGCCTGCCTCTCGAACCTGAAGCAGAGCCTGGAGGACCCGTCAGGGAAGCTCGCCCACTGGACCAAGGAGGCGCTGGCCACCCCCTGCCGCGGCGTCATCTCCGACCTCGAGGGCGTCACCTGCAACAACGACCGGATCTACAAGCTCGCCCTCGTCGGCCTCTCCCTGCGCGGCTCCCTCTCCCCCTTCCTCTCCAATTGCTCCAACCTGCAGACCCTCGACCTCTCCTCCAACCAGATCTCCGGCCCCATCCCCACCGAGCTCCAGTCCCTCGTCAACCTCGCCGTCCTCAACCTCTCCGCCAACCGCCTCTCCGGCCTGATCCCTCCCCAGCTCGCCCTCTGCACCTACCTCAACGTCATCGACCTACACCGAAACGAGCTCACCGGCCCCGTACCACAGCAATTGGGCTACTTGGTCAGGCTCAACTCCTTCGACGTCTCTTACAACCAGCTCTCCGGGCCGATTCCGGTGCTGCTCGCGAACCGGAGTGGCAACCTGCCGAGGTTCAATGCGAGCTCCTTCGCCGGGAACAAGGATCTCTACGGATACCCGCTACCCCCCATGAGAAGCAAGAGCCTCTCCGTGATTGCGATCGTGGGGATTGGATTGGGGAGCGGTTTGTTGAGTTTGGTGATCAGTTTCACCGCGGTTTGTATCTGGTTGAGGGTCACCGAGCAAGGGATGACTGCTGCTGAAGAGGGCAAGGTTAGCCAATTGATGCCTGATTACTGAGGTTGGACCATCTCTTCTCTCTGTTTTTTTTTCTCTCTTTTTTCAATCCAATCCTTTCGTGGAGAGGTTTAATGAAGATAGGGGTTTGTATTTTTTTCTGATTGCTTAGGTGGGTTGTGATTCTTGTTATATAAAGATAACCATTAATTCATTAACACCGTGTTCACTATTGTTCAGGTTTTTCTGGTTTTGGTGCCCTTTTCCTTTTTTTCTGTTTTCTCATGAAGCTTTTCATCAATTCGGAAGCTTGGATTTCTGGGTTTTGTTTTGATTTCTTAGGCGGTGGGGATTCAGTGTAGCCCTTCTATTTTTGAACAGGCATATCGACTCCAAAATTTCAAATTTACGGCATTCTTTAAAGCTTTTGTGGGATTCAGTATGTGGACATTGAATGCAACTAACGAGTTCTGTGCTCTTTGGTTGGTAGTGGTTGTCCTCGATTCCTGTTTGCATGTGATCCATCCATTTTTCTTTGATTAATAGAACAAAAAATCAGGATGGACTTTTTGTTTCTTCTTGCTTCACAAAACTTTGAGGTGATTTGGTTCCGGTTGTGTAGGCAACTAAAGGGGTTCTGATGTACTGTGATTTGCAAAAAAGAGAAAAGAAGGTTGTGGTATATGGGTTGTTCTGCTTTCTGTTAATTGCGGTTCTTTGATTGGTTGAATATGTGGTGCTTTATATAATTTTTATCGGAGCCGATAGGTAACATGGTGTTTTATAAAGCTGTTATAAAACGCCAACACAGGGCATGACACCTGTCCTATTAGTTGGTGGATCCCACTACATAGGACAGGTGTCACTTCTGTGTTGATTGTTTCACATAAAACGTTTTATCTGATCCATTTTCCCTGTGATGGAAATCTATGAAGTGTTCTTTTCTATGAATAAACGTATTGCCTTGGGCTCTGTTCTTTTTGTTATTTCCCTTTCTGTGGAAAATTGGGGTAGGATTTGCTTCGTATTCAAATGAACGATTGAACATTGTAAAAGAGTAAAATAGTTTTTGGTGATGATGGGGTCAGTAAGTTGTGTCAGTGTCATGATGGTGGTAATGGAATTATGGAAGCAGGTTGTGTTTGGCTTTATGTCTCTTTCATCTGCAAATGAAAAACTGAAGAGGGGGTAGGGGTTGGCTGTGGGAAGAAATCTACCATATTCAAGCACTAGCTTCTCTATAGGTTAAATTGCATCACTGGGGTGCACAGTATCAGGTCAAGCCCTGCATTAGTCTGAGGTGGGTTTGAATCATGTTTTTTCCCCCTCAGTTGACAACGACAGGAAGGAGGACAGTGATCATCAATAGTTCAGCATGATTGTGGCGATGCATGCGCCCCACGTCAGTGTATGCGCGTGTGGGTTCTCATCTTGGTATTGTGATCGTAATCATTCGGTAGATTTCCAAGTTGGTTGGTGTTGGTAATTCTTAATCTTTGGAGCGCTCGTTTTCTGTTGCTTTTTAACATAGCTTTCATATGTAATTATTATTTCACGTATGTTCTTTCTCTTAACCTTTCTTTTCTGTTTTAACTATTAAAGTACTTTCATCTCTCTCTGTACTATCTTTCTAATGTAGGTTTTAGATTAAAGAAATAAGGAATCACCTTTCAGCAAAAATTATTTTACATGTGAAATTAGGTAAGAAACTATCTCACATTTTTAATCGCTTAAAATCTGGGATTTCACGACTCATTATTAGTTTATACTTGCCAAAATAGGATTAAAATAACCCTTTTTTTTCTCATCCTAACACAAGTTCTAGACAAATTTGAAATCCCATCTTCACCTGCAAGGCAGCTCAGGTCTTTAAAACAAGGAAGAAAACGCTTACAAATTTGCTCAGCGCTGCCATCATTGAACTTTGAGAAGTGCGCTTATATATATAAGAGAAATGGGTAGGTGCTTAATGAATTTTTCTATTCTTTAGTTGTTTTTTTCATTGTTTGGACTTCATAAATGTGTTGGGAGTGGTTGATTTATGAGGAACCCACACTTGGATCATGTGTTTTCTATGAAAAAATGATATTTGGAGCCTCAAATTTTACAAAGATTTTGGATGGTTGATTTTTTCTAAATCGAACACTTCAAGAGCTGATCCCAATAAAATCAAGTACATAGATCACATATGAACGATCAAAATAAAAAAAAAAACTTTAAAATCCCATTAAGCATGTAGAATTAAACATATTTCATTATGCACCTCTCTCTCTCTCTCTCTCTATATATATATATATATATATATATATATATATATATATATAGAGAGAGAGAGAGAGAGAGAGAGTATTGCATAGCTGCTTGATGAATAGGTACTTGAGCACCTATTTAATCAAGCTAATCGTCCATTGCGGGCTTGATGGACGGTCAGCGAAAAAAATGATAAAACAGTGCTTTTGACACAAAAATGAGCAAAAAGGCACTTTAGCGGGTGCTCAAAAAAGGGCCACTAAAGGTAAAAGGGATGCGTGTATCATTACAATTTTGTAATGATGACTGCATCCCTATGGCCTTTAGCGGCGCTTCGAGCACATCCCTATGGCCTTTACTGGTGCTTTTTGTGCATGGCTAAAGGTACCAGCTCCAAAAAGTGCCACTAAAAGTTTTTTTTCCAGGAAAACTCGTTTTTGATTAGTTTTTTTTTTCTCATGATTGTCCATCAGCGCGCATGGATAAGTATATTGATAAGCACCTATGCTCTCTCTCTCTCTCTCTATATATATATATATATAGAGAGAGAGAGTAATGGGTAGGTGCTAAAAGATTCATGCTAAATGGGTTTTTTTGTTTTAATTTTGACCGTACAAATGTGATCTAGTTTCTTGATTTTATAGGAATCAGCTCTTGAATTATTCGATTCCGACACATGGGTGGTTTTTATAAGGTTCAAAAAAACAACGGTCCAAAATCTTTGTAAAATTTTGAGGCTCTAAATATCATTTTTTCATTGAAAACACATGATCTTGGTATGGATTCCTCATAAATTGATCATGCCCAACACATTTATGGGGTCAAAACCAATACTGGAAGGGCAAGAAAACCCATTTAGCACTTATTAATTTTGCACCTACCCATTTCTTTCTCTCTCTCTCTCTCTCTATATATATATATATGTGTGTAACTAAAATATGTTTACCAACCAAATATGTTTATTGTTATAAACCAAGATTTTCATAAGTTATTTTTTTTAATTTCACCATAGGGATGTGATCTTATAGAAATAGATTCTTGGGTTATCCAATTATGATGCATATGAAAGATCTTTTAAGGGGTTTAAACATTAAAAATTTTATTTCTTGATCCGATTACTATGATTCAACTGTCTATTCCTAGAAAATGGACTATGCCGAATGCATTTGGTTAAAGTATTTCAGTTTTCATATATATATATATATATATATATATATATATATATATAGAGAGAGAGAGAGAGAGAGAGAGAGAGTCAACTATGAAGTTGGTGGGCAAGTCACGCACAGTAGGTGCATGTTTACCTAAACTACCAAATTCAAGCGAGTCCAACCTGTAACCTCACGTGTACTTTTCAACATAAAAAGTGTTAGTGTGGCTAGAATTATAGGTTATGTTGGCAGCATTTGGAGAGCTGGTTCTTCTTGCTAGGTTAAAATTAAGAGATCTGGTGAAAATTTCACAACCACAAATGCCAATCAGACAGAGGAAATCAACACTTTGGTGGTGCCCCAGATTGTGACCAATCCTAATTGTGTAAGCCACAAAGCTGTGGGGGGGCCGAGTTGACCATCAGCATTTTTTTGGTGCTTGGAGGATTTAGACGTCTTGAGGCATTGACTGCTGAGGGGTCACGCGTTAGGACGTGCAATCTTTTTACATGCTCTCCTAAATCGTCTTGTAGCTGATTCAATTAATGCATATCGCTGTCTGTCCATATGAATCCACTATGTCAGTATCCCTGTCTTATTTCTTCTTTTGGCATCAAGTCTCCAAATAGTGGCAAAAGTGTGCGTAGCACTAATGCCTTCTGCATACTGTTTACTGTTTTGCCAAAATCTCTCTCCATAACTTGCAAGCTTGACCCCTCTTATTACATGCAATTTCCGAAAAGGTAATAATCGACCCACTTTGTGGTGCTTTCCCAAGATTCATCATCTACCGTGAAAATGAAACAGGATAAAAATGGCCTTGTGATTTTTGCAGCGTTTATTTGTTTGATCATCAGGTTATCATTTGTAGAGAAGTAAATCAATCGATTCCGATATCCCACCGAATTCAATTCCATATAGTTGTGTTTGGTAAGTCTAAAAAATAATCGATTATGATCGGATGCTAATATGGTTTTGATTTTTGTGCTACCAAATCTGACAAATATTCCGATTTGATGGATATTTGAATCACTTTACATGTAAAAACGTGGATCTGGTTTGAGCATTTTATAACCCGAATTCCAATCCAGATTCAAATCCGTTTAGCCAATATTAGATTAGTCCAATATGGTATTGGTCACATCCAATCTGAATCCAAACTGTTTTCATTCCTAATCATTTGTCCAAGACATGTCATGCTAAGAACAGTTAATGGATAAGAAATCTTTTGACCTATAAGATTTCCCAAATCTTGAATAAAAACTGGTGATTCATTTAAAAAAAAAAAACTGGTGGGCCAGTTGCCTCTTTAACCCTTTCAAAGAGATTGGTTTGTTGCTCCTCTAGCTTGTCCTTGAGGGCTGTTTTTCTTTCGCAGGAAAGAGGGCCTTTCCTGTGGGAAATGATCCCCCCTTTAGAGGGATGAACCACTTGTTTCTAGGGAAAAACAACATTTTCTCATTGGACGCCGATAAAGGCAAACATCTTGTCCGTCCTTGAGGTCTCTGTTTCTCTTGAAACTCTTTCCAGAGAGGGGAGTGGGGAAGCCCTTTCATGTAAAAAATGGCACACCCCTTGATTTTCTTCAAAGGGTGTTGCCCTTTCTCATCAAAGGATACTCCCACACGCTGATTGGAACAAGCAGGACGTAGAGGTCAAACAACCCTTCTGTTTGTAGCCGAGATTTTGATTATCCCAACCCACGTTGCCTTCCAAGTAGGCACTTTCTTCAGTGAATTCCTCTCTGCGTGTCAGTGTCGGCAAGCAATGATCTTCCAAAATACACAATTTTTAGTTTTGCAGTCATGTGACTGGCGTCTAAAGTCTAAATTTCTAATGATGTAAATCTGGTAATGATAATCTTGGTCCTTGGGCATATGAAATTAGTGCTTTCATGGATCTCTAATAGGAAATCTAGAGAGAGGAAAGGCTACAACGGATAGGAAAGTAACATGGTCATTTTGTTTATGTCATGTTTATTTCAAAGCAGACTATTGAATTTTTTCTTTTCGATTTATAACCCAAAGAAACCGCATACACTAAGACCTGGTCTCACTAGCTCAGCCTGACATACCTACGGTTGATAAAACTCTGAGTCTAAGTTGGGCGGTGGGTTGGTGGGTCAGCATACCTCAACACGAACCCAACCCGTTTATTAAACCGGTCGGCTGTGGCAAACACGAACCCGACCCATTTATTAAACGGGTAATCCGACATGATTAACCCGTTTAATAAACGGGTCGGGTCAGGTAAACAGGTTGGCGGGTTAGCGGGCGGGTTGGCGGGTCAGGTTTGGGTAAACAGGTTGGTGGGTCGGGTTCGGGTAGCCAGGTTGGCGGGTTGGCATACCTCTAACACGAACCCGACCCGTTTAATAAATGGGTTAGGCGCGTCGACCCGTTTATGACACAAACCCGTTTAAGCCAAACCCGAACCCGCCTAAGAAGCGGGTTGGCGGGTCGTATCAGATTTTGCCACCCCTAAGTCTAAGACCCCCCCCCCCCCCCCCCCCCCCCCCCCCCCCCCCCCCTTCTTCCCCCTGGAGCCTATGCTGGTCATTGGCTTGCGCAACGGTGACACCCAGGGGAATCAAACCTTGACTGCCCGTCTAGTAGCCAAGGCCCCACCCAACTACGCCAACCACCCTTGGGGCAATCAGACTACATACTAAATTTTGTTGGTACCAAGAAAGATGAAAATTTCCCATTTTAGATCCTCTTTCTGCTGGGTGATTTCTGTTCAGTGGCAGTTCTAGCCACTCTCCTAGTCCAATCATTTCCTTACCAAGAGTACTTATTCGTTTTTAATCGATATATTTTTCCTACTGGTGTGCTTCAATCATGATTTTTTTTTCTTGACAAGGAGGGAAACCACAGCTTTTTGATCCCCAAGGGGTTTGGCTTTGTAGGGGGGAGCCTTGGCTAATATGCAAGTGGTCAGGTTTCCATTCTCACAGAAGTCATTATCAAGAGTAAGGCTATTATGCCAAAGCAAGGTGACTCCTTGGAGGCAAGGGGTGCGCCATGGGTTTACACAATCAGGACAGCAACCAAAAGTACAATATGCATAGCAGTGCGGCTAGATCTTTGATCTCCGGGGTGGTTTTCCTGTACCTCATGAAAAAAAAAACAAGTTTTTTTGGATGTGCTAAATTTTGCCAGCTAGGAGATGCATGTTTACTGTATCCTGTTTGGGATGCCCCTTAATGTAAAATCCTTTTAGCCGTCGCAAAAGTTTCCCCAATCTTCGACCTTGTGGTAAGGGAAGTGCATCCTGAGTATCAAACTCTTGATATCCTTCAACTTGAACACTTTAAAAAGATCCACGGCGTGTTGTATAAACTCAGCCTGAACATACAATGCATCTAGTTTTGGCTGGATTCTTCAGATGCCACAGCAACCTTGTCCTTGCTTGGCAGCACGTAGAATCATAGTAAAGGTAATTTTGTTCTAATCTCTTCTGATGAAAGAGGTTATTTGGGCAGTATAATAACAAATAATTATCAGTAAAAGAAAATAAAAACTATCATTTTTTTTGTTTTTTGAGAAGGAGAAACGTTTCATTATTCAGAACATCAGCATACAAAAGATGGGGTCGATGAGCTGTGAGAGTGATAAGGATCAGGGAAGTTTGAGTTATAACCAAATGGTATACCGAGTTCACCAACTTATGGAAAGAAACCTAAGGGTGACTGAATATGCTCTTAATGAATCGATATTTTTTCTCTGGAACAGGTATCTTGCATTTCTTATAGGGCATAAACTGTTGTTCTCAATTCCACAAAAATGTGATTAAAAATATCCCAACGACAAACCATAGGCAAAAATTACTGAGAAATGACCCCACTGTACGATTAATTTGACACGTTTTCAAAAAATGCCTTGCAAATTTTGAAATCTGCTCGAAACAACCTCAGTTCTTAGGTATATATCTCAGCCGTTCGACATCTAAAACCCACATTTTTTATAGCCATTAGAAAGCTGAGACAGAGCTCAAACTTTCCTGTTTTGAGTCAAAATAGAAAACCCCTCTAAGGTTCTCATTTCTGCGATCCAAATTAACAGGAATAGAAAATTATTCGGTAGAATATTACAACTAAATAGACTATGTTTCAAAAAGCATTTTTTCCCAACCGTTCATCAGATCAACACGATCATGATGGAGTTGAAAAGTTAACATCTTGATCTTCCTCTAATATTTTTTGTTTTCCATGAATTTAGGTGTAGGTGGCCGAAAATAGCATGGAGATAGGCACAATTGTGCCTGTTCATCTCACGTTTTAGGAATGTTCTCAGTGTTTATCTCAGTCCCCCTTCATCATTTTTCAGTATCAGACCTTCCTATACCAAACCCTATAGGATTAGGGTTTGTTGATAAAGGAGGTCCAATTAGAATTCAGGTTTGACTCAAAGAGCCTGATTAATATATGCAGCCATGTATGGTTTGTGAAATTTCATACTAGACTGGGGTGATCCGTGTTCTGATAAAGATCTGCAATTTTTCAAAGGAAAAAAAAGACACTAAATATTTTTTTACCGGTTATGGTTCATGTAATCCTTATAGGACCTGGGTATGGTCTTTCTTATGGTGGGTCTGATTGGACCTGAAACTGGACCCGGTACCAATACCTTCAATCAGATCCAGGTTAGGTCACATCTTGTCCGAACCAGATCTGACCCGTCGATACTCCTACTAATGGCCTTTTAATTGTTCCCCTCTACACACGTCTACATGTGTTTTAGTTAATTGAGTCAATTTGCTAGCTGCTTAAATAGTGTAATTATTAAGTCCATTTAGTATAACTTTCTTTAATTCAAATAAAAAACAAAAGAGATTTCTTTGACTCTTCATTGATAACATTTTTTCCAAATTTTGTTGAATTAAAACCATGTTGACATAATGTGCAGCCGAAAGCACCATAAATAGATCGATGTGAAAATGAATGATCAGTTGGCTGGTGGATACATGCCATGTTTCCATGAGCAGGGGAAGAGATCCAGAATATATAAGATTATATAAAGTATGTTTGGTTGAATCTCACGTGATTTGGAATCACGTGAGATGGAATCAAATGTTATTTGAGGTCATATGATTTCAAATCATATATATATATATATATATATATATATATATATATATATTCCACCATGTGATTTGGAATCACTGAGTCACTTCAAATGTCATTCCAAATCACATTCCTTGTCTTATTTGCATGAGTTTTAAAATGGCATATTTGGTTGTCGAAGCATTATCTCATTTGCATGAGATTCCAAATCCATCGCCAAACCAAATCTTTGCATATTAACGGCGGCCTTGCGATGAATCATGCCATTCGCTATTTCATCACAAAGTAACGACGAAACTTGTGACATATAGTTTAAGTCAGTGATTAATGATTAAAATTTTGCGATGAAAGTTATTCATCGTGAATCCGTCACCAATCCATCGCTAAACTGTTTAGCGATGAATTAGTGACGGATTGAGGTCATCTCTAATCCACAGATTTCTTGTAGTATTGGTTAGTTATGCAAATGACATTCATATCTCATTTGTATAGGATTTTAAATCACATTTGTAAGTGACCGGATGAGCTACATAAATCACGATCTTGGAGTGTTTTCTGCTTATGGAAAGTCTGCTAAATTCTAGCAGCATGCCGGGTTGATGAGATGGATGGATGATAAGGTGGCACACCATCACAACCAAGGGGTCTGCGGTTAGAATTCCCTTATTTTGCCTAAAAAAGTTGGTGTATTATGACGATTATGATACGGTTTGTTTCACAGAACGGCTATACTGATTTGGTTAAAACCTTAAATTTTTGTTTGTAATCTCTCTTAACTATCCTGTCCTCCAACAAGATTTGAAATTTAATCATGTGGTTATTAAAGATGAAACGTTTTGTTTGGAATTTTGTCAAGCTTTTGTCCTTGGTAATGTCAAAATAGAAATTTTCAAGTTCCTACTTGCAACAAAACATGTTGTATTTATACAGTTGCATGTAATTTGATTGTTTTATTTAACAAATTTGTGATAGAGATTATGTTTCAAGCTTAGTGAAATATTAATGGTGTTTTGAATTTATCACATCACAACTTTATTGCAGTAAATTAAAAAGTAAAAATATGATAACTTCAATTTGTTTACTACTTTCAAAAAATTATGATTCTAACTCTATATATTTTTTGTGTTTAATGTTAATTGTTTTTCTTGTATTTTGAAGATTTCCTATTTCTATTCACTTTTAACTTTAGCTAGACTTGTTGAAAATTTTCATTAAAATAAATCTTTTGGGGCTGGGCCAATAGCATGACTGGGTTCGATGACGAGTGAGAGAGGAAGCTTGTGAATGATTTGCATATAATTCTCATGGGATTTGCATTTCTAATAAAATCCTGCAACTGAGATTTGTTACTTTGGTTGTAAACATCCATTTTTTTTCTTTTTAGATATATGGGGAAAACCACTTCCACCCACTCACAAGCTCATATGTTGTAATAAAAACCCAGGCCCCTTGCCCACCATGGAACATCATCCCTTCAGCTTGGTGACGTTCATAAGTTACACCTGCCCAGATGAGTAGAGACCCTCATGAGCTATGAACATCTGATTCTATTATAACGAACTGAAATAGTTTGCATAATGATAGATTGATCTCCATGGAAAAAAAAGAGCACCAATCATTCGATTTGTTTTTTTTAAAGGGAATTTTTATTGAAATAGAATAGGAGGGAGAACTGAGTTGACGAACCAAAACATTCGAGTTGGTGTTGCTTGCATTTTAACTTTAATACCAATAATCATGTTTTGAGAAACTTCAGTTGTATGTGACAACATATCACAAGATTAGATTGCAACTTTGAATTCTATTTGCATAATGAGGCCTTGATCATTTAATTCTAGATACTCTATGTGTCAAAGTCGAGGAATGGGGAAAAACATACACAGTTTTATTCATTAAATCGGAGTGTTATATACTTTTCTATTTATAGTTGGATTGTGTGAATATGTGAATCCGATGGGGTCTTGACAAAGATTTGGTTTTTGAACTGCATCCGGATTAGTTGGGTATAGGGTCCCTACTTTGCAAGTCAAGTATCTTTCCTTCTCCGGTGAGAAGGGATCAACCTCACCAGGAACACCGATATTCCTTGATCTTGGCATCATCAAGACTAAAAAAAAAGTTGAGCACCATGCATCTTGTGTAATCTTAAAATTAAAAAGGTGAGTTTGATGGCGTAGATGCACCAAAACAAATAATATGGCATCCGTTAGACAAATTCACACTTAGATTAAATAAAATAACAAAGAAAACAAAGTAAAAGAATGACTACGAGTCTGACCTCGAGCTTAGGTAGCCCTTTCTACGATGACAACGAGCGCTATGAGTAACATGCAAAGCTTTGGCTAGGTAAAGGTTTTGGAAAGCCTGTGTGAAATAAAGATCTAGATCTAAGTGTAGGATCCAAGCTCTATATATGGGTGTACTAGGTTGAAGTCAAGCAGACAGAGTCTAGGCACGAAGGCCTAAAGTTCATAACTTAAGTATAGGGAGACTATAGATCATCGATACTAGATAACTAAAAATGGGTATATATATATATATATATATATGCATTAGTAATGATACAGTGCTTTAGGAATGATATTGTGCTCTGGAAGCACCTACTCTCTAATCTTTTGAGATTTAACGGTTATGATGCACTTTAAATATGGTTGTGCTGCACTTTAAATATGTTGCAGCTTTTCTTTTTTTAAAAGTTAGCTGGGGTTAGGCAGACCACTATCAGTTATACAACTATACCATTGAGTTTTGAACCTCCAACGTCCCAACTCAAGGTGACGTGCTCCTACCGGACAAGCATAGCCCCATTGGTAAATATGTATGCAGCTTACTTAAATGGTAGTTGCATGCTTTTCAAATTTTTATTAAAAAAAAAAATCTGAGCATTTAAAATCGACTTTACTTTCTTAAACAACTCTTTATCTCTCACACATGCATACGTGAATCTCTCTTGTACATACACATGACGTGGATGATGGCATGTAAGCACATACATCTATGTCCATATAGGACACCTCTTAGTTTGTTTGTGCAACAAAAGTTCTTATATACTAGGGATTACAAGAATTAACTAGTCAAACAAGGCCTAAATCTATCATATTTCTTTTCAATAAAATGTGAAGCTATTTTTCCTTTTTCAAATTTGTTGTGCAACAAAAGTTTTATATTTTTAATGAACTTTTGTAAACTGGTGTGGGGGTGCACGTAAGCATTAATAAATAGAGACTTTACAAAAAAAAAAGAGTTTTTTTTAAAGACCAAAGGTCGTTGGGCATTGATGCATGTGCTCACATGCCATCCACGTCATGTATCCGTGTGGGAGAGAGATCCACCTATGCAGGTGTATGATAGAGAGTTATTTAAGAAAGTAAACCCACCTATGCAGTTGTATGAGATAGAGAGTTATTTAAGAAAGTAAACCCACCTATGCATGACAGAGAGCCATCTAAGAAAGCAAACCCTATCTTAAATTCTCATCTTCTATTTTAATGGGAATTTGGAAAGCATGCCACTACCATTTAAGTAAATTGAATGCACATTTAAGGTGCAACACAACTATATTTAAAATGCATCACAATCATTGGATCTCAAAATATCCAACGGCTAACAAAAAGGAATAGATGCTCCAAGAGCACTACATCATTACTATATATAAAGTGGTAGTTGCCTACCACTTTACTGGCTTACCGCCAGCTTACTGTAAGCAAACGAGTGATTTTGGTTTTCTTGGCAAATCTGACATTGCAAATGTGTTGGCATGTCTATTTGTCAAGAAACGACACTTGGATCAGGTTTTTTTGATAAAAATCATAGTTTTCTAAGTATTGAATATTTACAAAATTCTTACACTATTAATTTTGAAACCCTATAAAAACCTAACTGAGCGTCCAAATTAAATGATCCAATAGTCAATTCCTATAAACTCAAAAATGTAAAACACATCTATAGTCATATTTATAAAAAACATGAAAAAAAACCTTTAGAAACCTAATTAATAGGCCAGGAAAGTGATAGGCAGCTACCACCTGCTATATATATATATATATATATAGCATTTTCTACTCTCATTGATAAAGAAACCTCTAATTGGAAATCATAAAGGGGTGTCGTTTTGACCAAATCTGACCTCATGGATGTGTTCGGCGTGGTTAAAATAGTAGGAATCAACCCTTGGATTATAGTTTTCAACATAAAAGTATATTTTCTTGAGGTTTGAAAATTTGATGCATTGTAGGCCTTTGATTTTTCAACCCTCACAAAATCGGACATATTTGTTAGAAACCATGATCCAAAAGTCATTTTCTACTAAACTTAATATGTAAATCACTTTTCTAGCTAACCACCCGCCAGCTAATTTGGGCTTTTGAATATTTTTTTCTATGTTTTCCTTAGACCTAACCATACAAATGTATTTGACAGGGCCAATTTATAAGGAAACGATACTTGGATTGTGTTTTTTTATAAAAATAAGATTTTTTAAGTTTTTGAATATTTAATATAATCTTAGATATACTATTTTTAAAGCTTATATTCAAAGAGTCCATTCATATAAAATCAAGCATGTAAAACACATATGTATAGCCAAATTTAAAGAAAACATGAAGAAAACCCTTTAAAATGCCTTGGTAGCTGGGAGTCGGCTAAAAAAAGTGGTTAGTAATCGTACCACCTTCTCTCTCTCTCTCTCTCTCTCTATATATATATATATATATATATATATATATATAGAGAGAGAGAGAGAGAGAGAGAGAGCATTTCCAATTATTTTTTTAAATATAATCATACAAATGTAATCTACATGCTTTGCCTTATAGGAATATGCTCTTAGATTGTCCGATTATGACAAGTGAACAGGTTTTTTTGGATGTAAAAATCAAGATCCCACAATTTACATCAATATTGAATGCACACAAAATCATTTGTTTATAAAAAAACATGATCTAATGTCCAGTTACTAGCAAAGGATATCAAGCGCATGCAAGATCCAGATATAGACATTTTTGTTTCTTTTCATAGCCAGGAAAAACCATCTCATTAAGTTTGCAAGTTCATTGGTGAACAAATCTTGGTCCCTCTTGCCCATCAAGGAGTATACTCAACTTCAGCCTCACTGAATGGGATGTATACCCATGAATTTCAGACTCATGATGTAAAACCACTCGACGATCTTGTTGGGTGGGGAAGGTAAAAAAAAAAGGATTAGGGGAAGACAATTCTCCCATTCGCAGAACCACCTTCCCCATTTTCATCGCGGGGGGATGAGGATAAACCTCGCCCCCCACAATCGATGGGTGGGGTAAGGTTTAACCTCACCCACCATGAGGGCCCTATAAAGAGCCCTCTCACGGTAAGTCTTCTTGCCCATCGATACACAGAGAGTGAGACTCTGTGAGGAAAAAAAAAATGAGAAAGAGTTGCACAGAGAGGGGGAGGGGCTTACCGGAGCTCTTCGCCGACGACCACCGCAAGTATGCATCCTTTCTTCCCTCTTTCTTTTTCCATTTGTTCATAGGGCCGACAATCATGACTGCTAGCGAGTTGTAGAAAAAAAAAACATAGACAACATGGTTGCCGACCTTGTTGCCAAGAGATAGAGAGAGAGAGAGAGAGAGAGAGAGAGAGAGAGAGAGAGGCTGACTCTCGTTGCTGGCCCCTCTACAGCTGAGGGAGAAGAAGTGAGAAGGGTTTACCCCTTCTGCCTTATACATGGAACCCACTTGGGTTGGTCTGGATGTGACTTCGAACCAAGTAAAAAAAAATTGATCGTACCAGATCGAGCTGGACTGGCTGTGAACTAGACCGGGTCGGGTTTGACCAAGACTGACTCAGTCCAGTTCATTTTAGATTGAGTTTGGTCAACTATTTCAGACTCAACTCAATTGACCAAACCGGTTCTAACTGAATCAGACCGACTAAGGTTTGACTGGATCTCGGCTCCCTGTTTGGATCTAGTCTGATCTGAACCAGATCAAATCTGGGTTCAGCCAGTCTGGACAGATCCAAATTAAATTGGATTCAGATAGAATTTAGGTATGGATCATATCTGACAAATATGGATTCAGATAAGAATTGGATCTAGTTCATATCAATGTTGGATCCAAATCAAAACTGGATCTGGTTGAGATTAGTGCTAGATTCAAATCAGAGATGGATTTGGATCCAACTGAATGGATCAGTTTTAAATCCAGATCAGAACTAGGTCTGGATCTAGATCAGTGTTAGATTCAGATCCAACTTATAGCTGGATGGATCGGTTCTAGATCTAGATCAGAATTGGGTCTGTATCTAGTCTGACAATTTTAGATCCAGATCAAAACTGAATATGGATCTAGACTGACAGTTTTGGATCCATATCAGAACTGGATCTGGATCTAGACTACAGTTTTGGATCTAGATCTAGTTTGTGATTAATTATGAATTTTGAGAATCCAATTGAGTTTTTAAACCAAACCCAGATGGGTCGAGACTAGGTTCAGTAAACCTATTACTCTAAACTCAGACTGAATCTGATTTGACCTGAGTTTTGACCTAGGATGAGTCAGGTCAAATCATAAGAGTTGAAATAACCAAATTATCCTTAGGTGTACCCAATATCCGATTAAGTAAAATGAGCATAACTTTGCACTCTGAACTTAGAATTGAGTGAGGTTTGATACATTAAACTCATATCATAGAGGGAAATCTTCTTGTTTTCTAGTTTTGGTCAAATTAGGGGCACAAAAATAGAGGTCTAACGAGTCAACTGGAGAGAGTATTTTGCTAATTTATTCAAAATATAAAGAAGGTATGTATATTTATATGAACATACTTGTGTGATGATCAGATTATGATGTTAGAGCCTATTGAGACTCGATTGCGACCAGAGTACATCATTTATATTTGAGGTAAGAGATATTATATGTAAATCTATTTGTGAACAAACAATATTGCATTGCATGTTATTATTGATGTAGTATATCAGCATGTTTAAAAATGTAGCTTTTGAGTGTGAGCATGATATGCATAAAATGATCATGCATGAGATTATTATAATGAGATCTTTATATGCACACGTTAGTTGTGATATGTCATGCATGTTAGAAAAAAATTATTTTTATAATAACATATCTATGTTATAATCTGCAAATAACATGCATTATGATGAGATTGTGATTAGCCTTGTGTACTTTTAATCTAGTCTTGTCATGTAAATTTTACATTGAGATTATGATGCATAACCCCTTAAATATCGAAAGTGGCGACCTATGAAAAGGCCTACCTGGTTTGTGGCTAGAGTGTAGCCAATATGAAGAGAGGCCCGCCAGTGATTTAACAACGTAGAGACTTTACCTCATTGCATATTTAGTATGATACAAAGTGTGAACCCTAATATCATTATGAGAATGAGATTTGTCATGATTATTTCACGATATCACTCATAAGAGATTGAGTGAAACACGAGATTGAGAGTAAAGTTATTCAAAGTAATTAACTTAAAATATGACTTATGGCTATATTCACACAATATCTAGAACTCTAGACAACCATGGATGATTGAAAGTCATTATGGTTAGGATGCAGCATGAACCATGCCGAGTTTGAATTTGAGCCAGATCATTTGGCTAGCTACCGATTGGGTACCCCTTTTTATTTTACTACAATGTCCGGTGATTCGGGGATCACCAAGAGTGTATGGTTCATAGTCTACGCAACAATATAGAATTAGGGTGTTCTACGCGGGTTGCTACGCCCATAGATGACTATAACCGGTATAGCTGACACAGTGTTATAATTTGGTGTGCGTGAGTGTTTGATTGAGAGAGTAAACAAAAAAAATTAAAACATATAAACCTTGTGTGGTGTATCAAAAACTAAACTCAGACTAGGAGCTTAGAACTTACTACAGTTATAAGTTAAAGTCATTTATTGCTTATGAATATTTTTTACTGAATTGTAGACTAATCTTCTGTATAATTATAACTGTAGGTTCCGAGCACACTAGCGTAGGCAGGACGTGATCAACTTTTCTGACTTTACAGCAGAGTACTTGTTAGTTTTTTTTCTATTGAATACTTATGTAATCATTATTTTCGCATGTTATGAATGATGAACTTTGTAAAATAAATTGAGTTATTAGAAAAAAAAATTAACCATGTTTTCTCTGTGTGAAATTTGTATGATTTTCCTCTGAAAAGTAATATGAACTGGACTTGGACTCTCGAGGTCCTTGATTGGGGTGTTACACATGATGCCCCTTCAATTTGGTGATGTTCACAAGCTACAAATAAAGCCCTAATCATAGATATTGACACAATTTCGAGTTTGTAGGGTTGAGAATGCCATAACCTGCAAGTTTTATAAAGACATGTCATCTGTAGTTATCTTTTTTATTCTTATGGGGTTGTTTAATCCCCCATCATCGCACGATTTTGGGTAGAAATCGCACGGGGAACATGGGGATGTAACAAGCCATCGATGCGGCGGATGCACAGAATGTGCCCGCCACATCCTTGTTTTATTGTAATTTTTACTCCACCTACTATTAAGGTTAGAACACACGTGGGACATTATTTAAAAAAAAATGGGGGAGAGGGTTCACTTGACTCTCTCTCTCTCTCTCTCTCTCTCTCTCTCTATATATATATATATATATATATATATATATATATATATATATATATATATATATATATGTATGTATGTATTCTAGCCATGCGGCAAGGGGTGAGATGGCACCGAGGGTCACCTATGTCGTTGGTGAGTCCCCCTTTTTTTCTTTCTTCCTCTTTCTTCATTAGACTCTCTATCTTCCCATTTTCTTTGTTCTTGATTGTTCTTCTTTCTTCTTTTTAGGACTTTGATTAGTTTTTTCATTAATTAAGGTTTTATTTCTTTGATTTTTATTGATTAAGGGTTTTTCTTTGATTTTTATTGATTAGAGTTTTTTCTTTGATTATTCATTCTTCATCTTCTTTTTCATTGTTCTTCATCGTTCTACATTTTTCTTCTTAGGACTTTGATTATTTTTTTCATTAATTAAGATTTTATTTCTTTGATTTCCATTTATTTAGGGTTTTTTCTTTGATTTTCATTGGTTAGAGTTTTTTTATTGATTAGGGCTTTTAATCAAATTTCTTAAATTAGGTTTTTTTGTAGTTAATTTGGTTAAGGTTTTTAATTTGTTTTTCTATGATTAGGGCTTTAAATCCAATTTTTAAAATTAAGACTTTTTATAGTTAATTTGATTAGGATTTTCTTTGACTTGATTAGAGTTTTTTTTATGATTAGGGCTTCAAATCATTTTTTTTAATTAAGGCTTTTTATAGTTAATTTGATATGGGCTTTTCTTGCATTTGATTATGACTAATTTTTATAAGGGTTTGAATTAGAGTTTTTTTTTATTTAATTTTAGCATTTATTTTTTCTTATAGTTTAAGGTTTTTTGGTTTATTTATGATTTATTTTCTTGCATTTTAAGGTTTTAATTCTAATTTAATAAGGTTTGATAATTTGATTTTTATAGTTAATTTGATTTTTATAGTTAATTTGATTTTAGGTTTTGATATTTTTATGATAAACTTTCATAATTAGATGTAATATGACATTGATTAAAGCATTTATATATCAAAAAAATATCAATTCTTAATTTTTCTCAAATTACTCAAATTTTAAACATTATTTAGTTTTTAGATCAAATTTTTAATCATTATTCGTGGGTAAAATTCATAATAAATATGTTAAAATACTCATAGTTTTGTGGATCCAGTTGTATGATCCAAAACGAAGTTATCTGACCCATTATTTGTGTATGTTCATGTTGTCTGCATGTAGTGTAAAACAAACCTTGGACACAAGGAGCAAAACTTCTTGTACAATCGAAACAAACATTGGCCTTAATACAGTTGTTAATTTTGTCTGTTATGTTCATTTGTTTTGTTCAATCTTAGACGAGGCATCAAACAAGCCCTAAGAGTACCATTTACTTTTCTTTGGTAATTATGTTGATTGGTAATTATGATGAGTCTAGAGCTGGGGTTAATGCTAAGTTAGAATTATGGAGACAGACATTGGAAGCTAGAGGTTTTAAGTTGAGTAAGAGTAAGACTGAATATATGGAATGTCGGTTTAGTAAGCAACGAAGTAGTGATGGGAGTGTAGTGAAGCTTGGTGAGCAAGATATACCGGTGAATGATTATTTCAAATATTTGGGATCCATCATTCAAAAGTATGGAGAAATTGATGGAGATGTAAATCATAGGATAAAGGTTGGGTGGATGAAATGGAAAAGTGCTACTGGAGTGCTGTGCGATCGTAGAATGCCATTGCGGTTGAAGGGAAAGTTTTATAGGACGACTATTAGACCCGCTTTACTATATGGTACGGAATGTTGGGCTGCCAAGAGACATCATATTCAAAAAATGAGTGTAGCTGAGATGCGGATGCTTAGATGGATGTGTGGAAATACAATAAAAGATAAGATTCGGAACGAAGAGATACGTAAGAAGGTAGGTGTTGCACCCATTGAAAATAAGATGCGAGAGAATCGTTTACGGTGGTTTGGACATATTCGGCGAAGGCCTAATGATGCTCCAGTTAGAAGGTTGGAGAAATGGGAAAATATATTAGTTAAAAGAGGTCGGGATAGGCCTAGGAAGACTTGGATGGAGATGATAGGAAAGGATATGAATGCTTTGAACCTCACCAAGGACATGGCGTTGGATAGAAATGATTGGAGGAAAAGGATTCATGTGGAAGACCCAAAATGAATTTCTTTTTTGGTTCATATCGCTGACCCCAATTGTTTTGGGATGAAGGCGTAGTTGTTGTTGTTGTTGTTGGTTTTCTTCTTCTTTTTTCCCTCTTTTGTTTAAACTATGGTGCCAAACTTGATTCAGATTTGAATTTGACGAAGCTTGAGAATCATGAGCCAAACAAGATTCGAAACCATCTAAAACTCTCTCTCTCTACATGCAACATGCAATTATGCTTTTTAGAACTTCTTAGAACAATTAGAAGATAGAACTGATTAGATATACATAAATACACACACGTACATATATTGTTAGAATATGTAAACTAAAGTATGAATTGGGCATTTTGACACATTTTTTTGCAAATTCAACCATGCAGTTGTGTTCGACATAGTCGGCTTGGTAGGAATCCAGTGTTGGATCTAAAAAAAAATATGATTTTTGAATCCTTGAATATTTACAAAAAATCTAAACCATTGAATTTCAAGCCTTAAAAAGATCTTGCATATGAATCATAATCAGATGATCTAATAACTTGTTCTTGTAAAACTAAGCATGTAAATCACGTGTACGGTGAAATTTAAAGGAAAAAAAACAAAAATACTCATAGAAATATCGGTTTACACTCTAGTTAACACTTTAGATCACATATTTTTAGTTAACACATCCTCTCTCTCTCTCTCTCTCTCTCTCTCTCTCTCTATATATATATATATATATATATATATATATATATATATATATATATATATATATATATATATATATATATATATATGCACTGATCTGCACTATTGGTTGGATCTAAGACATCAAATCATATTGTGTACACTGATTCTTTGGTTGTATTCAATCCCCACCTCACATCTCACTTGTTGGAGATGTGCATGGGCCCCACTCACACAGTTTCCTAGTCAGATTAAGTTTCCAAGATAACCTATCTGGTGCAAGTCCAGACTGAACATTCTATTAAATTATCAGCCTGAGCAATTCTATATCTATTCTTATTTGGTTGAACTAAGACCAAAACCAACTCATCACCATGGGTAATTAAGGAGAGAAATCAAGAGAGCAATTGACATAGAAAAGTTTGTATAACGTGGAGTTTGGATTGGGCTCAACCCAGAAATCGGTGGTGCTGGATCTCTCATCTTCAGATAGGAAAGATCCTGAAAAGGTCGGCAAACTTGAGAATCGGAAAAATATGAACCCTACTATTCTTAGCCTTCTTATTTTCTTGAGATCTAATTTCCTAATATTTCAAAGTCACTAATAGAATATCTTTTAGTGAATCAAATGATAGGGAGGAAAGTGCTACTAGAGAAGAATGTGAAAAAACTGAGGTATATCCAAAGTTACTGGAAGCTTCTAAAAACCTTGGAAGTTTGCTTTCTAGGAAGCTCGCTTTGAAATGGCAAAATCGCATGATGTTTCTGAAACTTCATGGGAATTTCACTTTCTTCAACAAGAAATCTAAACTCCACTATTGTCAGACACGTGCCATTCATGTTAAAAATTTGTTTTTCTTTTAAAATAATATTTTTTATTGTAGAACTTCGGTCTGATGGATGCTAGCCAACTGGATGGCTAGGATTAGTCCACATCTAAGTGAAAATGTGGATCAATCCTAGCCATTGATTGGACAACTAGGATGAAACCTATCCTATGTCAAAGGACTGGATTTGTACTCTCTGGGGAAAAAAGGATTCAAAATCATTTAAGTAAAAACATAGGTTTTATTTTTTTTAATGACACTTCCAACCCGCTTCCTTACTTTATCGCTTTACCACCTTCCTTTCATGCTTTATGCATTGCTTCCTGCACTCACTTGTTACTTTCCTAATTTTTGTTATTGTTGTTGTCACTGTAATATTTACTATTTGATAGCAGTAGGAGGAGCATTATTGCAGTGGCGTCCAAATTTTACTTTTTTTGTTTTTGATAGTCAAGTTGAGGTTTGGTAGACCCCTATCAGGTACGCAATAAACTAACCCATGGATATGGAAGTCTCAAAGAAAAAAAAACAGTTTACTGGCGCATTAAGATGTAGCGCCAGAGAAAAGACATTTAATGGCACCGAAATGGACTGCGCCACAGAAACGTTTTCTCTGGCGCAGAAATTAGAGCCAATGAAAAGCATTTTTTCGGGCGCATAATAACATTGCGCCAGTAAAAATAGAGTTAAACAATCCTTTTGAAATTTGCGCCAAACATTTCCCTCCCTTCTTTGAGTTCAACGCAACCAACTTTCTATCTCTCTCCTGGATCACAGGAACAAGAACGGCGACACCATCCCTCTCTACTTCAACAAGGTCGGCCCTTTTCACAACCCTAGGTAACTCTCTCTTTCTCTCTCTCCTGGATCCGTGAATGTGGATTTTATAAGGGTTCAAGTGGTTTTCTTCTTTGCCATGCGATGGTTTTGGTTTCCCCTTCTTCCGGCAAGGAATCCGGTGATGACGCTTCGGCTGCTGGGAATTCGCCGCGGATGGCCGAGGTTCGCAGCGATTTGTTCGAGATCTTGAGGTTCGCTTCGAGCTTACTCCCGTTCAGTTCCGTGGACGAGGACAACTCGGAGGAACTCGTTGATGATGAATCGGCGGTCGGGGCCGTTGGATTGACCGAGGAGGTTCTGACCTTCGCGAGTAACATATCGATGCATCCAAAAACCTGGCTGGATTTTCCCCTGTTTACCGATGATGAAGACTCTGATGGTAAAAGACTTGATCGATCGTCTTTTTGGATTTTATTCATTTTCGATCTCTTTTCGCCCTAATTCGTTTATCTGTGGATTTGATCCGATCATTTTGTTACGTTTTCTGTGAGAAAATTGCATGAACAGTTATTGATCGCATCGGTAAATCCGATCATGTTCTTGCTGTCTTTTCTATGGAGTTATCATGGTGGTTATTTTTTACCTTTTATCAACGATTTATAACCATTTTGAAGGTCTGATTAGTATTTCTATAATGGTTGCATGGCATATTATTGTTGTCATTTCTGTTGTAATTTTTTATCTCTAGCCATTAAGTGTTGATAGCTTGTTCCACCTGAATTTGTAAGACTTTTCTCTGTCTAATCGTGTGAAACACCTTACCCTCTCCTTAATTCAGTGCTCTAGAACTTGTGTCTAGAAATATTGGGAAAGAAAACGTCAATGACACAAAGAGAGAATAGTTCCAGTGGCTCTTCTATGTCATACCCTTCCGGTCGGATTCGGCATCGTAAGTGCTCATATGAGGTTTGTTATAATAGTCTTGCAAACTGTTTTTGTGTTCCTTGCTCTTTGATTTTCTTGGGTATTTTATCCTCCTATTGGTTTTTTAGTTTGGTTGCTCTCCCCATTATGTGGGGAAATGTCAAGGGTTTGAATTTTTACTCTTGATCTGTTCTGCTGCTGTGCAATGTGCCTTCAGTTCTTTTGTTGCTTTTAACTGCTCTTAAACTTGATTGGATAATTTATGGTGTCACCTGTTTTATTTCCATTGTTTCTTTTTTTTTTCTTTGGTTACTTATCGTGTAGCAGGACAATTTCAAACAACACTGTTGATGTAGATATTTAACTGTGCTGGAATATTTTACAGTTGGGTTGGCATATTGATGGATATGCTTCCTCTTATTTAGTATTAAATATCTTTAAAAAGAGAATTGGTCTTTCTTGTGCTCTTCTAACAGAGTCCTGAACCTTCATTAGTTGTTGCTTTTTTATAACTGAATATCGTATGTGTTAGGATTAAGTACCACATCAGTCATCGATGTGGTAACTTGATCTGCAATTGTCGTTTCATCCCTATATAATTCTAATAGTCATTAACTGAATTCAGGTTCTGCATGAGGCAAATAAAACAAATGGAAGTCATTTGCTTGTGCATGGTCATCTGTGTGGATGCTCTGGGGATTCACTTTTATTATTTACATGGGGCATCTCTATATTTGGGCAATGATTACTTTGAAGGGCATAAAGGTTGATGTTCCCAGCTCTGGTCTGATCTATTTTGATATGGGTGTCATCTACAAGCAATTCTCATTCTCTCTCTTTGAGATACCTCCTGAATGCAAGGCTGCCGATCATCTCAATGCCTCTGATCTCTATCAGGGAAAGAGAATTGCTGATGTTGTCCTGAAGGTATATAAAGATTCTCCTTTCCCTTCTTTTTCTGGATTTTCCTTGATGATTTAGTTGCAGATGTGGTGGTTCTAATTTTGTTCTTTTCTAAGATGCAATTGCTTTGATCAGCTTTTTTTTCTGTATTAGATCATTCATTTATTCTATTTTACAGAAATTTTTTGAAGTACTAACTCATGCAGCATTTTGATTGGATTTGTATTCCTTTTTTCATCATGGTTTTGGGAGTTTGGTCTCTTTAGTGGAATCCCGATTGTTTATATACAGTTAGACAATTGATGGAAGGTCGTCATCTGTATCTCTTAATCCAAAATTTCTGATTCACTTAATGGATTAAAAATTTTCTTTTTTGGTTTATTTGCTGTTTTTGCCACTGATTATCGATAAATATTTGTGTTTAATACTTCATTTATGGCATTGTGTTTTTGTTTACTAATTGTGGGCAATTGAAATCATTCAACTTTCTAGCACCCATAGTAAAAATCCATCACTGGGACCGCCATGCTTGGGAGTATCAATGGATTGTGATTATCTTTGTTACCGGTTGTCTGGTTTCATCCTCATTGTACCCTTTTTATTCCAAAAGTTATTTCTTTTCCAGTTTACATTATTTAGTGGACATCGAGTATTGTAGCCTCATTTCTTTTAGACCATGACTGCTTGTAGATGACACCCACATCAAAATAGATCCTTTACACCACTTGATTACTTCAATTACAATAATCCCTCGCTGATTGTGAATTTGTGATGTCTGAAGATGCCATTATGGATGTCCTCTAGGCTTGTGTGTTTACCTCCTGCATATACTTCGCTTTTATATGTCATACTTAAGAAGCACTGCCTAACATTATTATTCTGTGTTGATGATGTTTCCAGGCCTTGTATGGTTTATACCTACTTTAAAGATGAAGATGTACAAGTATCAATTTGGGCAGTTTGCTTGGACGCACATTATGTAGTGGACATCGAGTATTGAAGCCTCATTTCTTTTCGATCATGACTGCTTTGTAGATCATTGTTTTGAAATGATCATACTTATATATGATCCTTACCAGAATAGAGAAGTCTCAGAAATATGGACTTCTTGTATTTGTGCTCAGAAGAGCTGTGTCAGCTTAAAAAGGAGCTCAAGAGACTTCTTCCTCAATGGTAGTTAAGCTGACACAGCTCTTCTTCCTTAAGATGTTTAAAACATAGATAAACTGATGAATCTGAAACCTAAATATTGTTCTGTCTGTAAAGTTTTACTGTCGTTAAATTGATCAATGCTATTTGAGCCCATATTGTTTCAATTTATTGTCCATAATATCTAAATTTATGACGTGCTATATAGTGACAAGGAATATATATTATTAAAATAATGTATTTACTGGCGTAAAAACTTTCCCTTTTACTGACGCAGTTTATGCGCCAGTAAAATACGCTTCACTGTTAGTGTTTTTACTGGCGCACTTTTGCGCCAGTAAAAGATCCTTCTATTTTTTTGAAAGATCTGTATTGGCGCAGGTCTACTCCAGTATTAACTTTTTGCTGGGGCAAATTTACGCCAGCAAAACCGGTGTAAAGTTGCGCCAGAAAATCCATCAATGGCGGTACCTTTTCCTGGTGCTACTGCTGCCTCATTATTGCGCCCGCAAAGGTTTTTGTTGGTGCAATTTTGTGTTACTAAAAGATCCTTGAATTTTTTTGAAAGATCTATACCGGTGCAGTTCTACACCAGTATTAACTTTTTGCTGGCACAAATTTGTGCCAGCAAAAATAGTGTAAAGTTGCGTCAACGGTGGTACCTTTCCCGACACATTCTTGCGCCTGCAAAGGTTTTTGCTGATACTATTTGTGCACCAGCAAAAATGATTTTTCTTGTAGTGCTCTTACCACTTGGTGACATTTTACAAGCTCATATATACGACCATGTGAGCATAGTGCCAATGGGTGAGTGATAAAAAATTAACAAAGCAAGATCATGATGAATCTTATAATGAGAGACATGGGTCAGTATTGGTGGCTGCTTATAAAGTCAGAGACACTAAATTTGACCTAGTGGAGTTAGAAAATATTGATAGAAGATTTGGAGGGAGTGCCATCAATGCTAAATTTGACAAGTGGATGGATAATGACACTTTTCTAACCTCGCCATTAACGTTAAGGTTGTGCCATTCTAAAGTATTGCTAAATGAAAGAATCTTATCGTTCATGAATGCAGAATTAAAAAAATGCAATTTGGTGTTATCATAAAAACTTAGTTACACCCTATGAATATGAACCAATATGAGAATTTCGTTGGGGCATTCCCTACTGAGCGACACACTGTACTCTATAGGCCCAAAGGCAGTGATAAATGGGCAAGGGTTGCTAGATCGTTGCCCAAAAGCGATGCGTCACACCGGCGCCCGGGTGTGGTGTCAAATAGTCAAGGGTTCCCTCACTTTGTTGGATGGGTGGGGGTAAAGAATATAGTTAAAGACCATAAAATTAGGTTAGCCACTTGGAACATAGGTTCTTTAACTGGTAAGTTGGTAGAGTTAGTAGATGTTATGTGTAGGAGAAAGATGCATATTTTATGTCTACAAGAGACCAAATGGGTAGGTGAGAAAACAAAAGTGATAGAACCTTGGGGATATAAGATTTGGTATACAGGAATAAATAGGAATAGGAATAAAGTAGGAATCGTTATTAGTCGTGAGTTTATAGATAATGTAGTTGAGGTCCGTAGGAAGGGTGATAGGATTTTATTTATTAAATTAGTATTAGGTACGGATATTATTAATATTATAAGTGTTTATGCACCTCAAGTAGGTTTAGATGATTCCATTAAGCGTCAATTTTGAAAAGATTTAGATGGAGTAGTACAAGGGATATCTTATGGAGAAAAACTTTTCATCGGTGGTGACCTTAATGGACATGTAGGCATTAGTAGGGATGTATTTGAGAGTATCCATGGAGGCTATGGTATAGGAGAAACAAACGAAAGTGAAGAAAGAATTTTAGATTTTGGTTTGTCCTATAATATGATCTCAGCAAACACTTGATTTAGGAAGAGGGAGTCTCACCTAGTAACATTTAAAAAACGGGGTTAATACGAGTCAGATAGATTTTTTTCTACTTAGAAAGAGAGATAGAGATTGTTGCATTGATTGTAAGGTTATACTGGGAGAAAGTGTAGCTACACAATATAGAGTCTTAATTTTAGATCTTAGAATTAAAAAATGCCGCAAAAGGAATAGACATAGGATAGATCCTAGAATTAAGTGGTGGGCACTGAAATGAGCTAAACAAGGAATGTTTGTAGAGTAGGTAGTTAAGGAAGCTTATTGGTGTCTCGAGGAGGATTCAGAATCAATGTGGAATAAGATAGCGGTTGGCATGAGAAAGGTGGCTAAGGAGGTATTAGGTGAGACTAAAGGTGGTACACCGCTAGGTAAGGATACATTATGGTGGAACGAGGATGTCAAATTAACTATTAAGGTTAAAAAAAAGTGTTATAGAAATCTAAGTAAGAGTTGTGATAATGGAAATTTGGAGAAGTATATGATAGCAAAGAAGGAAGGTAAAAAAGTAGTTCGAAACGCTATGGATAAGGTATATAAGGAGGTTTATGACAAGTTGGATACCAAAGAGGGCGAGAAGGATATTTATAGGCTTGCAAAGATGAGAGATAGGAAATCGAGGGATCTATGTATGGTTAGATGTATCAAAGATGAAACACAACGGGTTTTAGTAAAAGATGAGGAGATTAAGGAGAGATGGAAAAATTATTTTGATAAGCTATTTAATGGAAGTCATGCTCAGGATCTTGGAGACTTCTCCATTCCTTTTCATGAGATGAATTGTGACTTCATGCGCAAGATTCAAAAAAAAAGAAATTATTGAGACTTTGAAGAAAATGAAATCAAGAAGGGCGCCAGTTGGCCCAAATGGTATACCTATCGAGGCTTAGAAATGCTTGGGTGAGAAAGGTTTAAAATGGTTGACAAATCTTTTTAACAAGATTTGACGGACAAATAAGATGCCTAATGAGTGGAAGAAGAATACTTTAATGCCTTTATATAAGAATAAGGGTGATATACAAGATTGCACAAACTATCATGGTATAAAACTCATGAGTCATACTATGAAACTTTAGGAGATGGTGATTGAGTATAGGTTGAGGAAGATTGTCATGATATCGAAGAATCAATTTGGTTTTATGCCTGAAAGATCAACTATGGAAGCTATACATCTTCTTAGACAACTTATTGAGAGATATAGAGAGAGTAACAAAGATTTGCATATGGTTTTTATTGATTTGAAGAAGGCATACGATAGAGTACCTAGGGATGTTCTCTGGTGGATAATGATGAAGAAAGGTGTTTCTTTTAAGTACATTAGTATAGTTAAAGATATGTACGAAGGAGCAGTAACCAATGTCTGCACTTGTAGAGGGGTGACAACCAATTTTCCTATAACGGTTGGGTTACATCAAGGATCTGCATTAAGCCCTTTTCTATTTGCTATAGTGACAGATGAGCTTACGAGATCAATTCAAGAAAATGTGCCATGGTGTATGTTGTTTGCTGATGATATTATTTTGATTGATGAGTCTAGAGCTGGGGTTAATGCTAAGTTAAAATTATGAAGACAGACATTAGAAGCAAGATATTTTAAGTTGAGTAAGAGTAAGACATAATATATGGAATGTCGGTTTAGTAAGCAACGAAGTAGTGATGGGAGTGTAGTGAAGCTTGGTGAGCAAGAAATACTGGTGAATGACTGTTTCAAATATTTGGGATCTATCATTCAAAGTATGAAGAAATTGATAGAGATGTAAATCATAGGATAAAGGTTGGGTGAATGAAATGAAAAAGTGCTACTGGAGTGTTGTGCGATCATAGAATGCCATTGCGATTGAAGGAAAAGTTTTATAAGACGACAATTAAGCCCACTTTACTATATGATACAGAATGTTGGGCTGCCAAGAGATATCATATTCAAAAAAATGAGTGTAGCTGAGATGTGTATGCTTAGATGGATGTGTGAAAATATAATAAAAGATAAGATTCAAAATGAGGAGATACGTAAGAAGGTAGGCATTGCATCTATTGGAAATAAGATGAGAGAGAATCGTTTACGGTGGTTTGGACATATTCGGCGAAGGCCTATTGATGCTCCAGTTAGAATGATGGAGAAATGAAAAAATATATTAGTTAAAAGAGGTTGAGGTAGGCCTAAGAAGACTTGGATGAAGATGATAGGAAAGGATATGAATGCTTTGAACCTCACCGAGGACATGGCATTGGATAGAAATGCTTGGAGGAGAAGGATTCATATTGAAGACCCAAAATGATTTTCTTTTTTGGTTCATATTGCCGACCCCATTTTTTTTGGGATGAAGGTGTTGTTATTGTTGGTGTTATCATATACCTTCAATTAGGATCATGAGCTTTGGATAGGCGGACACATCCTTCCCAAGGTAAACCACCACCTCTCATGCCTCACCCACTGATTCTACAATCATAGACAATAACTACCCCCTCCCCCTAACACAGGTTACAACTTTCATCTTACTGTGTTTTGAGTCACCATTAGTGGCACATTCCACTTTAATTATAGCTGCCAAACCTGCTCCTACTTACAAATATTATGAGCACATCTGCACATAATATGGCTTGGACAGTAGAAAGTCCAGGGCTTCTGGTAAGAGGCACAAGATTTGAGATTCTCCAGTCAAAAAAGTCATTCACGTGAATAAACGGTTGGTGCTTTGAAATGAAATCATTGGTTATTGATAAAAAGGTTGGTGTTTGCGAAATTTTATATCAGACCCAGTTTCCATTAAGACCCAAAATTTTTTAATGTAAAAATGTTGTTTAGGCCTGTGGTTTCTCTTAATAGGGTAGTTCCGATTATACCTTGGTTCAAACCCGATACCATACCTGAAAATCGTTACCAGGTCTGGTTCTACCTGAGTCCGAACCAAATCCGAGCTGTTGACACCCCTAGGTTAGAGACACTGCCCACCGTTGGATTGCATGGTCCCCTGTGATTCAGAATCAGAATCGTATTCGTACAAATCAATCTGATCTGGGAATCGTACAACTCAGAATTGCAGGGTCCTCCTGTGATTCTAAATCACATGCAAATGAGATGTGATCAAATCACCTCTGGATGCAGTTGATTTTAAGATGAACGGCATCCAAACCTGTAGGAAATGGATGCCCATCACTTGGATGGGCCCCCTCTTTTTTTAGATGCCATTCGTGTTTCGGATGAAAGGCATAGGAATGGTTCAAAACGAATGGCTAACAATGAGCTTGTTCATTGTTTTGATGGGTGTTGTTTATTTTTAAGATGCACCACAGTGTCGGTATTGGCCCTCAATCTATTTTCAAAATAATTCAGGAAATTGACTGATTCTTATTCTGACCCGAACTGGTCTCAATTGGGAAATATTAAAAAGAATAACAATTTTTAAGTATTTAAAAAAAAAAAAAGAGCTGAATCAACCTTGCTCCATATCGATTTTGGACAGATACGATACGAATAGACAGATTCAGGCCGATTTCGCAACGATACTGACAATATTGTTCTCACTTGCTTCCATCTTCTCATTCTCCATTTTCTTATGTTTGTTTGTTTGTTTCAAATGTCTTTAAATCAGTGTTGTCCTGATTCCGCCTGAATCTGGCGATCATATCGCCAGAAAATCGATACGATACTGACCTGAATAGGTTATTTTCAAATAAATCGCCTATGCGTGCATTAACATCTCCTCGAATCACCCGTTGGTGATATACGTAGGGCTTGATTTGCAAAAGAATTTACCAATGTTTAAAAACAAATAGTTTCTACTAGAGAGTATGCATGGTACTTTATGAGGGTAGACCCTATAACACATATTCTTAAACAGTCTCATATCCTAAACATTTTAAACACTTGTAAAAATCATAGCTACCGATATATCATTTGCTTAATCTAAACCTCTAAATATATTTATCATTGTTTACTTACTAAAAATGGCTGATTGAATCAAATCAATTTAACCAGAAATTTTGAATCTTTTTTTTTCATTTCAAATTTTAATGTGATGTAAGCTGTTGATTCTTTGTCGCCGTTAAAAAGACATTTGAAACTGAAAATTGCTTAGTCTAAAGCATGTTTTACTAAATATATTACATAAAAACACATTTATAAATTCAGTTTATTCAAACAACTAATCATATCTTGCTTTTTTTAAGTTGTTTAACACGGTTTAGAAGATTAGATTGTTTACATCTTATGTTCATAAAGATTCGTGGACACCAGGGCACGTGAAGCGAGTTAATTAGTCTTGTAAGTTCGACAAAAAACTGAAAAAATTATAACATGTGGACATGGATTTTTTAATCACTAGAAACTAGACCCAAGGGGTTTGGCGTAGTGGGATGGGCATGTGCCTAGGCCCTTGACGGGTGGTCTAGGTTCAAATCTCATGAGCGTCAGCCCCTGCGCAAGCCAAAGTGTGGCTACTCATTGGGGGTGAGTAGGGGTGTGAACGGGTTGGGTTTGGTTCGGACCCAAGTAAAATCAGACTTGGACCAGAATTTCTGGGGGTTAGGCAGACTCCCACCAGTTACACAAAATACCATTTAGGTTTTGAACGTGCAATGTCCCAACACATGGTGACGTGAACTAACAGCTGCTACCAAATAAGCTGAAACCACCAACATTTCCCAAGTTGCAAATAAACCATTTTGAACAAAAAATAAAAGTTGGAAGCTTCCCATAATATGGCTGCGTCAGACTAACTAGTCAAAAATCTTGAAAGCTTCTCAAGCTTTCTTGTGTATCTCCCCCATGAAGGGATATATCCCTTCAAAAATGATTTGGAATTTAGGGGGGCGTTTCGGTGCTTTGGATCCCAGATCTGAAGTCTGATGTAGCGTGGGCCCCATGCCAGCATCCAACGATCCTCAAATGCAGGATCTCAATATTTTCTATATATATATATATATATATATATATATATATATGAGAACTGAAATATGAAAATTAGAAATTAATATGGGCATTTTCAATGTGGATGTGCTTGACATGGTGAATTTGCTAAGAATCAACAATTGGATCGTGTATTTTCGTTAAAAAAATATAATTTTTGAATGTTTGAATATTTATGAAGATTATGACACATTGATTTTAAAGCTTTAAAAAATCTCATTTATGCAACATCTGACCATTCAAGAGCGGGTTCTTATAAAACCAATCATGTAGATCACGTCTGTATGGTTAAGATTCAAGAGAAAAGAAAAAAAAAATCATAAAAATTATGATTCACACATTACTCATATTCTAGTGATTATATATATATATATATATATATATATATATATATATATATATATATATATATATATATATATATATATATATATATATATATAGAGAGAGAGAGAGAGAGAGAGAGAGAGAGAGAGAGAGAGAGAGAGAGAGATTGAATCTAAAAATGGATGGGGGAGGGGAGCAGATCCAGTGTTATAAGGTGGCCAACTAAGGGGAACCCCTAATTAATTAAAAAGGGGTGGGGGTGGGGGTGGGGGTGGCCAGCCAGCGTACTACACACCTCCCCCTCCTACTAAAAGTGGTGAACACTTATAAAGTGCTCGCCCTTCCCGAACACTGAACCACTCCTCGATATGGGGGTGAAGAATATGTTCTTAAATCATTGAATCTCAAATTCAAAGGTCATCCTCAAATTAATTCAACAACAAAAGTAAACACATTTGCCAAACACCACACTAGAGCAACATGGAAGTTTGAGCAGTGGATTTTTTACTTTTTGATAAGCAAGTGGGAATACCCGAGTACGTAGGGTTAAAACCTGAGACCCTTCAGTTATGATAGTGTGACTGTGACCTAACATTCATCTATCTCATTGGACCTTGTACCATACCATGCACAAAATGACATTGCATATTAAAGATGTTCACTGTTTTCTGGAGAAAGTGGTAATTGTCAATTAAACATAGCCGCATATCATTGAAGAATTTTTACTTTTTACTTTTTTTAAAGGCAAGCTGACCTTACCAATTATACAAAACTATACCATTGGGTTTTGAACCTGCAACGTCCCAACACACTACAAGCTGAGCCCTGTTGGTTGAGGATTTGACTTTAATTAAGCCAACCCTTCCATTACAAGAAAATCGTGAATTAGAGACGGACTATATCCATCGCTTATCTGTCGCTAAACTGTTTAGCGATTGATAGTGGCCATCGCTAATTTTTGCTCGCTAATTAGTGAAAAAACTTATCTGTCGTTAATTATGTCGCTAATTTGCGACAACTTAGCGACAGACATTATTTGTCCCTAAATTTAAAAAAAAAATTTGATCCTTGTCGAGCGGTATTCCGACAACAATAAGTCGGACTTATACCGCACTCGACAAGCATTGCATAGAACGATCGCTCTACCTCATTGCCGGACTTGTATCATCCTCCGTGAACTGGTGCTCTTCGGCATCGCCGTCCTCCATGAACCAGCGTCGTCGTCCTCCGTGAATCGACATCGCCGTCTTCCGTGAACCGGTGCTCTCCGGCGTCACCGTCCTCCGTAAACCGGCGTTGTCATCCTTCGTGAACTGGTGCTCTCCGGCGTCACCGTCCTCCGTGAACCAGCGTCGTCATCCTTCGTGAACCGGCATCGCCGTCCTCCGTGAACCGGCGTCGTCGTCCTCCGTAAACTGGCATCGCCGTCCTCTAGCGATCACTCTGCATCATCGTCGTCTACCATGAACTGACTTGCACAACGATCACTCTGCATCATCGAAGTTGGTTTAAATCGAGCGTGGTCGATTTAAATTTCGAACGGGGAGAGAGAGAAAATTTCGCGCTCAGTTTAAATCGAAATTTAGCGAGGGATTTAGAGACGGAATTTTTTCATCGCTAATTACAACGAAAAAAATTTCTCGCTAAATCCCCTGCTAAAATGTTTTCTTGTATTGAAAATTAGTGACGAAAAAAGTATTGTCGTTAATCCGTCGCTAATTAGCGACGAATTAGCGATGAAACAACTTTTATCACTAATCTGTCGCTACTTAGCGACGGATTCATGAAGAAAGTTTTCTGTAGCTAATCGGAAAAAATTCATCACAATTTCCTGTCGCTAATTAACAGTTTTCTTGTTCTGTCCATCTTTTTTTAAGCCAAAAAGTTTTTTTTTTAAAGGCAAGCCAACCCTTCGTCAGCAAAGCCATTTTCCAAAATCTTAAGTTTGATAAGTAGGCAAACCAATCAAACATGGCATCTATTCCACAAGCTAAGGTGCCCCAACTACCCCCACTTGCACAAAGTGGTTGATTCTAAAATGATAAATTCTTATTATAAAAAACTGTGGTGACTTAGAAAGTTGAAAGCTCCAGTTTGACATGAGTATATTAAGCTCTCTCTCTCTCTCTCTCTCTCAAGGAACACACTTATTAACCTCTTCCTATAGTGGCAAACCTCAGAAAAGTCTATACCCATCACATCGATCACAGGGAGAAAAGTCTATACCCATCACATCGATCACAGGGAGAATCGAACTCACTGTTGTTTGGAGTCACTGGACATCCCCGGTTTCCAACCTAACAAAGTTGGCCACCCCACAGGAGTGTAAACCTGAAGAAAGTAAACCAGCTCTACACTGCTGACCTATGATAGCACAAACAGGTCCAAACTGCTCGAGAACCATACTAGACAGATCCAGATCCGTGCCTCAGATCCAGATAAGGATCCAGTTCATGGTCAAGATAAGGATATCTTGAAGAAGGAATTAAAGTTCCTAATCTATGGCAGTCCATTGTAAGAAGGAAATTCATGTTGAGGAGGAAATTGAGTTTCCTTCCTCATCAAGGAAACCAAACATGGAAGGAAGGTGTGGCGTCAACTCTATAGATCCATTGGGTCTCTCACTCAAAGTTAAGTTCCCTATTGTGGTAGACTAAGTGACCCCACAGGGTTAGGAATGCAAATGGATCGGATTCAGATCACTAAATACATGAGAGAGTCGGATCAGGATTGGGTAGGGTAGGAACAACCAAAAATATACAAACAGCCTAGGTCCCATCCCACTATGCCAAATCTCTTTGGGGGCTCCCTACCCGATCCATTTGCAAACCTAATTCTTATGTTTTATACAATGTTGTGAGTATCGGTATCGGCCCCCCGTATGGTTTAACCAACGATTCGATGTTGATATTCAAGTGAATCATTTTGAATTGGCCAAAAAATAATTAAAAAATTTTTACGTGTCAATCAGAATGTGACATGTGTTAAAGCTATTAAAATAATATAAAAAAATAATTTTAAGTATTTTTTAAATTTTATTAAAAAATAGCCGATTCCAAGGTGAAGCTTATAGATTTTTTGCCAATACAATAAGTTTGGCCGATAGGCACTGATATTGACAACATTGGTTTTATATGGGCACACCAACCCCCCCGCCTTGGCTTTGACGGGGTGTTGGTGGTTGAGGTTCCTTAAATGATTCCACTTCCAAGGCTGCCAACAACCACACGGGTCCGATATCTCCGCCCACTTTGACTTTTGAACAGACACCACACCAACCAAGTCCAACCTCCCAATTTCTTGTCCTCCACTGCACCAATAAATAAAAGATAAATTAGGAAAAAGAAAAATAGTAAAATAAATCAAATAAAAAACTGAAAAACAAACACAAACTGTGAGTAATTTACAAAAGCTCACTAACTTATCAGCTATTTTAAAAAAAGCTGCCAACATTTGAGGTATTACATTTAACTACCAGCCTTTATATTCAAATATTTGTTTGAAGTACAAAATAACATTTTTACATTTCCACGGATTGTGAATTCATGAAACAGGATTCAAATTTGTAGTTAAACACGTGTTAATAATTTCAAGAATTATAAACCAGTTCCAACTTATTTATATACTTGAATTAGCACAATTAGTTTACATAGAACTGTTGATGTTTTAGGATTAAAACCCAATTCATACAATCGATCTGGACCTGATCTATCCCTCATTTGAATTAGAAACATCTCTCTCTCTCTCTCTCTCTCTCAGTTTTTTTCAGTTTCTTGGGTAACATCAGAACATTACTGGCACTCGTTTAATGTATTACATAACATTTTTATTCTTGTTGTTGAACAATTTATTTTATATCCTCTTATGGTTCTTGCTTTGCACAATTCAAGAATGAGAAAGGCATTTCAGTCGCTCTATGAAAGAAAATGTATAAAGGTAAATTAGCTGAATAGTTAGCCAGCTTTTGGTAAATTACTGCAAAAACAAAACAAAAAGATCACCAAAAACTTGCAAGAAAATAGGGGAAAGCCAACTGGTGTTATTATCTCTTCCGTGCGACTGTGGGGCCCACAAGGGTTTTGACGTGCTCGTGTGGGACTTAGGGTTAGGGTTGGTGGTGTTTTAGAAAATATTCTTTTGGTTTGATTTTTTAATATGCTGTCGCGGAGAAAAAATAAAAAAAAAAATATATACGCGAAGAAGCCCCTGGAGGCCTCGATCTTGGGGTGTTATAAAAGCGTGGGAGGGGGGGCTCGAGATGGACTCACCACCTCCACAGCACGTCTCCTGCGTTAGGGCACCCAGAAAGGACTCTTTTCTGTTTCCTTCCCACAGCCCCAAGAAGCCCTCTCTCCTTCTTGAGTCCTCAAGCAGGAAACAGAAAGAGAAGAGTTTGGGATTGCCATCACCCGTCGGGAACGTCTGCTTGTATTGCTTTGTGAGTTTTTCCTCCTTTGCGGCCTTCTTTCTTTCTTGTTCTCTCTCTCTCTCTCTCTCTCTCTCTCTTATATGGTGGTAGCATGGCAGTGATTCTTTCTTGCTTTGTTGGTTTTTTAATGTTTGTTTCATGAAGCTATGTGATGGTGTTTTCTCTGTGTTTCTTTTAGTGATTGTGTTTTCCGTTTCTCCGGTCGTACTCATTTCTTTCTTTTCGTGTTCTGTTTCCATTCTTTAACTCCTTCAAAACACTTGGAAACTCTCTCTCTCTCTTGTTTCTTTGAGGTCTTTGTTACTGCTCTCTCGTTCGGGTTTCTTTCCACTTTTTCTTCTGTGTTTTTTCTTGTATATGCTTAATCTCCTAACTATCGTCAAATGGGCGGACGGTGGTACCATTGTTTGAACTTGTAAACGGTGGTCGTTCCTGTTCTGGCTTTCACACCTTCCGCCCGCTGTCCATTGTTTTTTGTGGGTAGTGGGGAGATGAGGGTGTTCCTTCTCTTTCTTCTTTATTCCAGATGAGTGGTAACCATCCGTTCGTGGACATGAACGGTGGTGATCATGGCAGATTCATCTTTGGTCAGACCATTCGACGATTGATTTAATGGATGGCAATGTATGTTGTCTTTGTGGCCGATTGTCGGGCCAAGAACGGGCTCTCCGGCATCCTTGGACTTGCAATTGCTCTGTAGGAAGGTTTTTTCACATCCTATAAGTCAAGTCCTATTGTTGGTTTTCTTTGTCTGGAGATTTTGGTTCCTCCCACGTGATTTCAGCTATCTATTGATGAAGAATTTGGTATATTATATGAACCAACTTTTCAATTCAATGAATCACTCCTGTTTTTGTGTGTCTGTGTCTTTGATGTATTAGTATATGACTTTGCAAATTTTATTCATTTCCCCCATCAGTTTGTCACGTTCATAAGATGGGCACCTGAGATTTTTTATGCTCTTAGTCTTTTTCATTTCTTTCATTCAAAGTTGTGGTAGATTGTTATGAAAAGTATTTGCTGCTAACTAGCTATTCGAGGCCTCTTGCAGGAAGCGAATGTTTTAATGGAGGGTAAAGGTGGTCTGAAGAAGTCCAGTAGTAGCTCCTTAATGTACGAAGTTCCTCTCGGCTACAGCATTGAGGACATCCGACCAAACGGTGGCATCAAGAAGTTCCAATCTGCTGCCTACTCCAACGTATGCTATGATCCCCTTCTCTGCTTATTCTTAGAAGTTCATTTGTGATGCTTCGCCATGCCATGCCATGGCATGTCCTCTGTTTTGTCTTTCTTCTTATGTTTGTTCTGTTTGTCTTTGCAGTGCGCGAGGAAGCCATCCTAATATTCTCTAATTCAATCTTCATCAGTAGAGTAGGGCTTTTTCGTTTTGTTTCTTTATTCAGTTTAGCATACTGCCTATGATACAGTAGGAGACTTGTCTTCCTTGGCTGGAACAGATACCCTTTTTCTTTTCCCTTCACCCCCTTCTCTCTTTATTCTTTGCAACACCCACTGGACATAGCATTTGGTCTTGGCAACTCATCCCTGCTACTAAAAATGTCTGCCATCGGCTTCGAAGGTTATGAGAAGCGGCTCGAGATCGTTTTCTGCGAGCCATCTGTCTTTGCTGATCCTCAGGGAAAGGGACTCAGGGCCCTCTCTCGTGCTCAGATCGATGAATTCCTCTGTGCAGCTCAATGCACCATAGTGGACAATCTGTCCAACAGTGTCATGGACTCCTACGTCCTGTCTGAATCCAGCCTTTTCATCTGCCCTTACAAGATCATTATCAAGACCTGTGGGACTACCAAGCTTCTGCGTTCCATTCCTATCATATTGAAGCATGCTGGTGCCCTCTCTCTCTCACCAGTCTCTGTCAAATACTCCCGCGGGACATTCATCTTCCCAGCAGCTCAGCCTGCTCCCTACACTAGCTTCTCTGAGGAAGTTGCCGTGCTTGACAGCTACTTCACCAAGCTGTTCTCGAAGCCTGGGGATGCCTATGTGATCGATGGCGGCAATCCTGCTCGCAACTGGCATGTCTACTGGTCCTCCATTAAATCCATGGCTGTTGTGCCACTGACAATGGAAATGTGCATGACTAGCCTCAGCAGGGAAAGGGCATCTGTGTTTTACAAGAACACCACAAGCTTGGAAAAGACGATGACAAATGCATCTGGGATTGCCAACATCCTTCCCCACTTCGAAATCAATGACTTTGAATTCGAGCCTTGTGGGTATTCAATGAATTCAATCAATGGGAACGCTCTTTCTACCATCCATGTCACTCCAGAGGACGGGTTCAGCTATGCTAGCTTTGAGTTTGTTGATGTGGTTGACCCCAACAAGGCAGTGGATGCTGTGGAGCTGGAGGCAATGATCGGCCGTGTGCTTGATTGCTTTGAGCCGGCAGAATTCTCTGTTGCCATCCACTGCGACTCCAAGAGCCCAATGGCAAAACTCTCTGCAAAGAAGGGGATGATGGGCTACGGGTGCAGCAAGGTGGTGGAGCAGGAACTTGCAGGTGGTGGGTGCCTGGTATACCAGAGCTTCTCTGCAAAGAAAGAAAGTTGCTTACCAAAATCCATTCCTAAGAAGTGGATGAATATAATAGGAGAGGAAGTTGATGGTGGTTATGAAAGCCCACTTGTGGGTCTTCAAGTTGTTGATTTAGAGATGCAGGGTCTGGTGGGGTATTGTGGAGCAGAGGAAGGTGGAGAAGAGAAAGAAGAAGGTACCTTGGTAGCCGTATCTTGCCTGGCCTAGTAAGACAAGTGATATAGTAGTAGCATTGGGGTTTACTATTATGGTTGGTTCTATCTTGTCTTTGGTATTGCATTATCTCTGGTTATTAGGATTATTGTATAAGCTATTTGCCTTTGGTTATTAGAATTAAGGAATAATGAAGCACCATTGTAGTAATTGTGGTGTTGTCTACCCCTGATGTGTTAAGAGTCATCCAGCTTTATAGTTGGTTAAAGGTCTTATCATTCGTGTGTTTGGTTGCTATGTAAACTCCCTTTGCATTTTAATATATGAAATAAAAATGTGTGCTTATTATGGTATATTTTGTTGTGATGTTTTAAGATTGGTACACCTCAATTCTACGTGTTGGCTAGAAAATGAATTATGCATTCTTAGTGGTTTCCGGACCACTAGGCACGACAGTGAACCACTACATGAATCCTACCAGTAGTTAGCTGGGAGGTCAAACTCTCAATCTCGGTATGATTCATGTTATATTCTAACTATGAAGGTTATCAATCATTCATGGTCTTGCAGAGTTTTAAACCCGATGTGAGTGTAAACCTAAGTCATGATTAAGTTAAACACATTGAACCACATTCTCAAACTTGTAATTCACTCGTTTTCTCACGAATGATGTCATAAACTGATCACAATAAATCTCATGGTGATCTTAGAACTCACACACATCTTTCACTAAGCACGTAATGATGTAGTGTCTCTACATCGTTAAATCATCTGCAACCCACTCTCTATGGTGGCTGCACTCTGGTCGTGAACCAGGTAGCCCTTGCCACATGTCATCACTTTCAGGATTTAAGGGTTACAACATGCTGATATCAAAATATTTATTTATACAACATGAATAGAATAAATGAGACTCCAATCTAAATATAATTTTATCACAATACATGATATTAATAACCACATAGATATGCGTTCACAAATCTAATCTATTTCTGACATGCATGACAAACCACAACTAACATGCATATCACAACAAACATGTATATGAATTCAACTCAGAATGTCAAGCATAAAAATTTTATGCATGCCATGATCTCATTCGAAGACTATCATGCTACTCATATTCTTTTCACAATATTACAATAATATGCAACATAAAAATGTTTATTCACCTCTAAAATTACTTATAATATCTTTTACCTCAAGTACGAACATTGTGTTTTCACCTTAATCGAGTTTCAAGGTGCTCTACCAGTAAGATCTGGTCATTATACCAATATATTTGTATTAATGTATAAAACTTCTTGCAGAATTACTAAAATGTCTCTCAAATTGACTCATGAAACCTCAATTTTTATATCACTAATTTAACCAGAACTAATGGATAAATAGATTTTTCTCTTTGATACGAGTCCAACGCATCAAACCTTAATCAATTCTGAGTTTCGGGTGCAAAGTTATGTCCATTTTACCAAAATGGGTCTTGGGTACTCAAAAGGGTATTTTGGATTTTGGTACAATTATTGAATTACCCAATGCAGATGCATCTATGATCTAGATGTAATACAGTTCAACTGGATCCAGATTCTTTACTCAATTGGATCCCGAATGGTCTGACTGGATCTAGACAATTTAACTGGATCGAGAACATTCTGACTGGACCCAGTTCTAATACGGATCAAAGACTGATTCAATCAGATCCAGTGCAATCAATCTGGATCTAGAATAGGTACAGATCAAACTGGATCTGAACTAAGAACCCAGATCCAGTCAGATCAAACTAGTTTGGTTTGACTCGGGTTAATCCAAACTGGTTTGGCTCAGACCCAATTCGGTCTGAATCGGTTTCTTGTGAACCAGTTTGGTCTAAACTGGTTTAGTTCAGACCGGATCAATCTAAACTATCTCACATAAACCAGTTCGACTAGACCCAGTTTGGTCTGAACTGGTTCGACCTGAACCGGTTCAACCAACATTTTTTTTCATACTGACCCAACCTCGGGTTCGGCTTGAGCGCGACGCAGATCGACCCGGTTTGGTCTGGGTCGCACCCAGACCGACCCTCGATTTCACTTCTTTTTTTTGTTGAATGCAGACTCGATCTGGGCGTGACCCAGACCGACCTGGTTCGGTCTGGGTCACACCCAGATTGACCCTTAGTCTGCCCTATAAACATGAAAGGGGCAAAGCCTCTTTCATTTACAGAGAGGGGACAGCCACCGACCGACCCTCTCCTCTGTACCCAACAGGGTACGAGCCGGCCGCTGGCGTCGGCCGACCCTCCATGTGACAGAGGGATAGGCCACCGGCCGACCGACACTCTCTCTCGCATCTTCTCTTATTTTTTTTTCATTTTCCTATATCTCGCCGGCAGCAATGGCTGCCGACCTCTTTTTTTTTCCGAAAAAGAAAGCAGGTCGAAGAAGATGAAGAAGGTGGAGGAGGGTTTTACCTTGCTGCCGATGCCAGAATCCGGTAAGCCCTCTGAACTTTTTTTTTCTTCACTCTGTCTCTCTCTTTCGCTCTTTCTCTCTCTCCCTCCCTCTGTCGTTCGCTCGCTACGTGGTGGAGGGAGAGAGACTGCATGAGGGCTTTTATAGCCCTCATGTAGGGTGAGGGATGAGGATGACCCTCTTCGTGCGAATTTGAGGGGTGAGGTTTATCCTCACCCCTTCTGGAAATACAGTTTCTCTTTTGGAGAAATCGTTGTTTCTTTTTTTTTTCGTAATTATCCTCTTCGACGGTTTCGTTAGAGGGCTTTTTTTAAAATTCTACCTCCTTAAAGAATATTTGTTCTGAATCTTACCTGAAAACAATTATGAAAATTGTTCATGAATGTCAGATTCACGCTCTTATGTAGCCTCATTATTATTGTGATGACACTATCTAAGCAATACCAAAGATAACTCTTTGTTTCTTAGTTTTTGAACTTTCGTATCAAGAATCTCTATAGGCTTTTCAGTTAAGCTTAAGTCATCTTATATCTCCAGTATTGACTCAACAATTTTTAGTATGTGAGACAGGCACATACTTTCGCAATATAGATATATGAAACACATTGTGAATTCGAGACAAGGAAGGTGGCAAAGTCAGTCTATATGTTATCTGACCAACTCTCGCTAGTATCTCAAAGGGTCCAATAAATCTTGGATTCAATTTTTGTTTTTGGCTAAAATACATCATTCCCTTAAAAGGAGATATTTTCAAAAATACATGATTACCTTGTTCAAATTCTAACTCGCGACGTCTTTGGTCTGCATAATTTTTCGGTCGACTTTGAGCTGCTAAAAGACATTCTCGAATAAATCTTACTTTGTTTGTCATCCGTTGTACTATATCAGGCCCTAACAATCTTCTTTCTCTGACCTCATCCCAACACAGAGGTGTTTGACACCATCGACCATACAACACCTCAAACAGAGTCATGCCTATACTTGCTTGAAAGCTATTATTGTAGGCAAACTTCATAAGAGGTAGAATGTCATTTTACAAGTCATTATACTCTAAAGTACATGCTCGTAGCATGTCTTCCACGATCTGAATGGTTCGTTCTGATTGTCCGTTAGACTAGGAGTGAAAAGCCATACTCATTTTTAATTGTGTTTCCATAGCTTCTTAGAAATTCTGTCAGAATCGCAACATGAACTTCGAGTTTCTATCTGAAACAATCAAATCTGGTACTCCATGAAGTCTGACAATATCTTTGATGAACAACTGAGCCAACTTGTCATAAGAGTGAGTAATCTTACATGCCAAAAAGTGAGTTGACTTTGTTAGACTATCTACAATAACCCATACAAATCTATCTCATTCTTGGTTCTTGGAAGTCCTGGGACAAAGTCCATCATAATATCTGCCCATTTTCATTCAGGTATAGGGAGTGGTTGCAGTAATCCATCGAGACGTTGGTGCTTAACCTTCATTTGCTGGCACACCAGACACTTGCTTACAAACTCAACAATGTCTCTCTTCGTACCGCTCTACAAAAAAAAATCTTTCATATCTCGATACATTTTGGTGCTCCTAAGGTGGATGACATATCTAGAGTGGTGTGCCTCGCTCAATAACTGATGCCTGAGCTGGTTATCTTTTTGAATGCACACCCTATTACAAAATTTGAGAAGTCCTTGATCATCAACTTTAAAGTCTGACTCCTCTCTTTCTAACATCTTCTGCCTCACTTGGGCCAACTCAAGATCTAAGGGTTGTTTTTCCTTAATTTGTTCCCACAATTCGGACCTCAATGTAGTTTGCACAAACAATAACCAACCTGGTAAGCATTGGGCTTATGCTTTCTGATGCACGATCGAGAAAAATAAATCTCAGTCTGCGAGTCTGGCCAATGCTCCTGACTTTCTACTAAGAGCATCTGCGGCTACATTCATTTTTTCAGGATGATACTTTAGCTCAAAATCATAATCTTTTAAAAATTTCAGTCATCTCTTCTGCCTCAAGTTTAAGTCTTTTTATGAAAATAAATATTTAAGGCTTTGATGGTCGGTAAAAACTTTAAATTGCTCACCACAACCGCTGCAAGCTTCAAGTCATGCGTCAGATAGTTGGCTTCGTGTGTTTTGAATTGGTGAGATGCATAAGCTATCACTTTACCATGCAGCATCAGAACGCAACCCAACCCTTTATGAGAGACATCGTTATAAATAGTGAAACCTCCATATCTAGAAGGTAATACTAATACTGGAGCATTGGACAAACACTTCTTTATCTCTTCAAAACTCCGGTCACACTTGTCATTTCATTCAAACTTTACGTCTTTTTTAGTGAGCTTTGTCATTGGAGCTGCTAATAGGAAAAACTCTTTCACGAATCGTCGGTAGTATCCAGCCAATCCCAATAAGCTATGAATCTTGGTAGAATTCTTAGGTCTAGTCCAATTAGTGACTTCTTCAATCTTCACAGGGTCCACCATGATTCCGTCTTGAGAAATAATATATCCAAGGAAGGACACATGTTCCAACCCAAAGGCACACTTAAAGAATTTGACATAGAGTTGATGTTCTCTAAGTGTCTGCAATACTATCCTCAGGTATTTTTCATGTTGCTCCCTCGTGGTGGAATAGATGATGACGTTATCAACAAATACCACCACAAACTTATCCAAATATGATCTGAAAACTCTATTCATCATATTCATGAAGGTTGCTGGTGAATTAGTCAAACCAAAAGGAATGACCAAAAATTCATAATGGCCATATCTTAATCTGAAAGTTGTTTTAGCTATAGATTCTTTCTTAATTTTTAGCTGATGATAATCAGATCTCAGATTCAACTTTGAGAAACATGCAGCTCCTTGAAGTTGATTGAACAAATCATTAATCTGTGGCAACGGATGTTTATTCTTGATGGTCACAGCATTTAGCTGCCGATAATTTATGCACATTCGCAGTGATTCATCCTTCTTTTTGACGAACATAATTGAAACACCCCAAGGAGAAACTGACGGTCTAATAAAACCTTTCTCCAACAATTCTTGCAGTTGCTCCTTAAGTTCCACAGGTCCCATCCGATAGGGAGTCTTCGAAATGGGTGTTGTTTCTGGAACAAGATCAATTTAAAACTCAATTTCTCAGTCTGGAGGAAGACATGAAAGTTCTTCTAGAAAAACATCGGCATATTCTTGAACTATGTCCACATCAGATATGGTGAGATCTTCTCTCTCTTCGATTTTCATGTAGGCCAGAAATCCCATACATCATTCTTGAATGTATCTGTTGGCTTTCAGGCGAGATATGATCGTTGGTTTCAGTAGATTTTCAACACCCTGATATGTGAAAGTTGGAGTATGGGGGTTTTAAAAACTGTTAATCTTTTTTCTACAGTCAATGGTGGCATGATGGTCCGACAACCAGTTCATGCTGAGAACGACGTCTATGTCCTTGAAATTGAGTTACAATAAGTTCACAGGCAACTCACGAATTTGTATTTTTACTATATAATTGATATATATCATGTCCACAACGGTGGACTCGCCTACATGTGTTTCTATCAAGTAAGAAGCACTCAATCGTGAAGGTGTAACGGGCAACTATTTTTCAAAAGTTGAAGTAGCGAAACTATGCATAACTATATAATCAAACAACCCATCTCTCGCCTAGCGACCACCGTGTCCTTAGATAGATAAAACGTTTCCCTATGAGTGGCCATGTAAGTTGCATTGAAATTATCACCCAATGAGGTTGTCATTATTTGGTTCGTTTATACTCATACAAAATTCTATCACATGCAAACAATTATGACACTCATTGATCAAAATATCTTATTTTTATTTCATCAATCAATCTAATACATGTGAAAGAAACATTACTAGCAAGCAAAAAAAAAAATAATGTAAGACAAGAGTAAAACTAGACTAAATAAGCTAACTATTCCTAATGTTTCACCATATCACTCTTCAATCCACCCAAAGCTTGGTTCTCTCCTTGAACTCCTTTGTATTTGCTGAGGGTGATTCGCAGGAGGAACATTCAGGTCATACTGGGTGAGGCAGAAGTATAAGTATGTGTGAAAGAAGTGTGAGTAGGAGAGGCAGGAGTGTAGGTAGGTAAGGCATGATCATGAGTATGGCCAGACAATGAATCATACATTCACAGTGGTCTTCGGACCACCAGGCACTGCAGTGAACCACCACAGAGACCCCACTGGTAGCTAGTTGGGAGGTCAAACTCTCAATCTCGGTATGATTCATGCTACATCCTATCCATGAAGGTTATCAACCATCTATGGTCCTCTAGAGTCCCAAACCCGACATGAGTGTAACCCTAAGTTATGACTAAGTTCAAAACATTGAACCACATTCTTCAAACTTGTAATTCACTTATTCTCTCACGAGTGATGTCGTGAACTGATCACAACGAATCTCATTCTTAAATCTCATGATGACCTTATGACTCACACATATCTCTCACTAAACACACAATGATCTAGTGTCTTTACATCGCTAAATTACCGGCGGCCCACTCTCCATGGTGGTTGCACTTTGGTCGTGAACCAGGTAGCCCTTGCCACAGGTCGTCACTTTCAAGATTTAAGGGGTCCTGCATGATGATCTCAAAATATCTATTCATACAACATGAATAGAATAAATGAGACTCCAATCTAAATATAATCTCATCACAATGCAAGATATTAATAACCACATAGACACGCGTTCACAAATCTAATCTCTTTTTAACATGCATGATAAACCACAACTAACATGCATATCACAACAAACATGTATATGAATTCAACTCAAAATGTCAAGCATGAAAATTTTATGCATGTCATGATCTCATTCGAAGACTCATGCTACTCATATTCTTTTCACAACATTACAATAACATGCAACATAAAAATGTTTATTCACCTCTAAAATTACTTACAATATCCCTTACCTCAAGTGCGAATATTGTGTTTTCACCGCAATCGAGTCTCAAGGTGCTATAACAATGGGATCTGGTCATTACACCAACATATTTGTATTAATGTACAATTTTTTTTACAAAATTACCAAAATACCTCTTCCGAATTGACTCATGAATTAATTTTTGTGTCATTAATTTAACCAAAACTAATAAATAAGTAGATTTTTTTATTCGATACGAGTCCAACATACCAAACCTCACTCAATTCTGAGTTTGGGGTGCAAAGTTATGTTCATTTTATGAAAATGGGTCTCGGGTACTCAAAAGGGTATTTTGGTCATTTGAATTTTGGTACAATTCTAAAATTACCTAATCCAGATCCATCTGTGATCTGGATCTATTACAGTTCAACTAGATCCAGATCCATTACTCATCTAGGTTCAGAATTGCCTGACTGGATCCATATCATTATGATTGAATCCAGAATAATCTGACTAGATCCAAACAATTTAACTAGATCTAGACCCAGTTCTGATATGGATCCAAGACTGAACCAATCAGATCCAAAACAATCAGTCTGGATCGAGAACAAGTCCAGATCAAACTAGATCTGAACTAAGAACCCAGATCCAGTCAGACCGAACCAGTTTGGTCTGACTCGGGTTGATCCAAACTGGTTTGGCTCAGACCCGATTCGGTCTGAACCAATTCAGTTTAGACCGGTTCGATTCGAACCATCTCACATAAACCAGTTCAGCTAGACCCGGTTTGGTCTAAACTGGTTTGACCCGAAACAGTTCAACCAACATTTTTTTTTCATACTGACCCGACCTCGGGTTCGGTCTGGGCGCAACCCAGACGGACCCGATTTGGTCTGGGTCGCACCAAGACCGACCCTCAGTTTTACTTTGTTTTTTTTAATGTAGACTCGATCTGGGCGCGACCCAGACCGACCCTCATTCTGTCCTATAAAATTGAAAGGGGCAAAGCTCTTTTCGTTTACAGAGAGGGGACGACCACTGGCCCTCTCCTCTGTACCCAACATGATACTAGTTGGTCGTCGGCGCCGACCGACCCTCCATGTGACAGAGGAATCGGCCACCGGTGTTGGCCGACCCTCTCTCTCTCGTATCTTCTTTGTTTTTTTTTTCCATTTTCCTTCATCTCATCGGCAACAATGGTTGTCGGCCCCCCTTTTTTTTTCCGAAAAAGAAAGCAAATCAAAGAAGAAGAAGATGAAGAAGGTGGAGGAGGGTTTTACCTTGCTGCTGACGTCGGAATCCGGTAAGCCCTCTTAACTTTTTTTCTTTCTTCACTATGTCTCTCTCTTCCTCTCTCTCTCTCTCTCCCTCTGCTGTTCGCTCGCTGCGTGGTGGAGGGAGAGGGACTGCGTGAAGGCTTTTATAGCCCTCACGCAAGGTGAGGGATGAGGATAACCCTCACCCTTCTCCCACGAATTTGGGGGGGGTGAGGTTTATCCTCATTACTTTTGGAAACACGGTTTTCTTTTTGGGGGAAACCGTTGTTTTTTTTTTTCTTGTGATTATCTCCTTGGACGGTTTTGTCAGAGGTTTTTTTTTACATGATTGCTTCTATCTTATGCAAGACAATGAGGTAATTTAAAACATATCGTAAGATGTAGTAGGAGGGAAGCTAGTACAACATTAATTAAAATTAGCTTGCCACTGACCTGACCATGTTTCCAATCTTCTTTGTAATTTACTGAGAAAATCCAAACAATGGTTACGCCTGAGCTTCCCTAGAAAGATAGGAACATCAATGTATTTAATAGGAAGCGATAAAGAATGTCAATGTGATGGTTGTGAGATCCTTGCTGCTCTAGGACTTGATAATCAAAACAGAATAAAAAGAGACTTGAAAGTTAACCACTCGGGTATGAATACACACACGCAGTCACAATGGCCCACAGGGTTAACGTGGTTCGGTCAAGCTTGACCTACGTCCACGACAAAGCTCTCTTTCTCTCTCTCTCTCTCTCGATGAAATGTGGGGCTGATCTCTCTTTATTTAAATAGTTATTTACATGAAAGACACAGACTTGATTATGAACCCTACAATTCCTACTCACCTTAAAGTCCACACAATCTTAATGATTGTGGTTGAGGAGAGTCATTCTAATAGTATGCTTATTTACATTAAAGTTTACATTTGGAGCTCTACTGACAACTTACTTCTCCACATTAGAGTCTTTGTCAACGTGAGTGTACATCACTTCACGTGGGCGCTCCTTAGGTATGGTGGAGCTTGGTTCAGGATGTACGTAGACCCAGGTCTGGATTTGAATCCGTTACAGAACTGACTTGCAAACCAGAGACCTGCTCAAAATATTTAATAATAGATAGAAAATTTTCAACAGATTTATGCTGATCTCTTATAAAAAAGAGTGCCATCTGCACAAAAATTATGGCTCCAATAAAACGAAGCAGCTGCACAAGTTGTGGTTTCTTTGTTACACTCAGCTTAGTTGCAGTCTTCGAGATAGGCGTTCCATAACAATAATGAACAAATAAGGTGATAAGGTCTCCTTGTCTAACCCCAAGCATTCACCAAACTGGCCATTGCTAATAATAGCAAAACTCTGAGACTGCACACAAGTCATGATTCGAGAAGTCCAGTTCTCATGAAATCCAAACAGGCCAGGATGATTCCAAAAACTGCCAGCTAACTCTATCGATAGGCCTTGACTAAATCTGTCTTAAGTGAAACACAACGCTTTATTGAATATTTCACCCTTTTAGAAAGGCTCTATGATTATGTAAAGTTGTTTATAGAATTGAATGCCTCTTATTCTGTTCACCATAATTTTTGAGATTATCTTGAAAACAAAATTACATAAACTGAGAATTAAGCTAATTTGAAAGCACCAAGAATTTTAGGAATCAATATAATATTGGTACAATTAATTCTCTTTAAGATCTTACCACTTTTAGAAAAGTTGATAATCTCTTTGCATACACTTGGTCCAATAATATCCCAATAAGTTCGACATAAAGAACCAGGGAAACCATTAGGGGGCTCTACTTGTCTGGTAGAAGCAGCTAATGCAAGTCTTCAAAACCCAATGGTATAGTTGTATAACTGGTAGGGGTCCGACTAACCTCAGCTTGCCTTTAAAAGAAAAAATTACTTGAATTGATGGGACAAAATTCAGCTAATTTGAAAACACCGAGAATTTTAGGAATCAATATAATTGTTCCGGACCGATTCTTCGAAATTGGACAGTTGTAGTGTGGAGCTCTATTGAGTGGAAAATGCATCCATTATAGGAACGCGCGATGTGCGTTGGCTTAATCGGTGACGTGTGATGGTAGCACGACACATTATACGCAATTGTATCGTCATTAGTGTATCATTGTATGATGGCACAGACGTAGAGCGTTGTTTGGTTAAGCAGTGCCAGCGGATCAGAGATGTTGTCTTTGGAGATTTGGTTAAAGACCTCTAGGTTTGTAAGAATGATTCTCATGCATAGCGGTTGGACGCACGAGAGTGCGTGTGAGTTAGGGCTAATTCCCTTAGTGTTCATATTAGGTGATTCCAACCAAGTATGGTGACTCGGAGCTAGGCGAGTGAATGCCTAGGCATCGACGAATAAATCTGGGTGATGCTCTTCGCTATAGTGTTCAATCATCAACTGATTTTTGTACTGGGGGCCGCAAGGTCTTGTTCCTTTGATGACGAGGTTTTACTATAGTGTTCACAATACGCTTTATGACATGCTAGGCTAAAGCAAGTTTGTGCCCATTTTGAAAGTGATAGCGAATATGTGATAGCTATACACAAAGTGACATGGACTAGATGAAATTCGCATTTAAAAATGTGTTTGATAAGCTTTCGCTAGGCAAATGTGCACGAAGTGGTGTGCATGGCCAATAAAAATGATTTAGCACATGAAAAAGTATTAATGGTGTGTGGCCTTTGGCCGTTAGGCTGGCGAGACTGAGCAGCTGGCACCATCGCGGGTTTGCGAAAGATTCTATTCTCGTGACAAAGCGACAGAAAAGCTTGCAGTGGTAAGAAAAGACTATCGCGCGACAAAGGCTTATTGAAAAAGTAAGTCCGTGGCAATAATATTAGTGCAATTAATTCGCTATAAGATCATACCACTTTTGAAAAAATTGATAATCCCTTTGCATACATCTGGTCCAATAATATCCCAATAAGCCTGATAGGAGAACAGAAGCTTTAAGCTGAAAAACAACTTGTTTAACTTCATATTATGTGACAGTATAATAAGAATTTGCTTTCTTGCACAGAAACGAAAGGAGCACCCACCCAGGCCTTGAAACAGGTTAAGCTGCACAAGTTGTAGAGTGAAAAGAAGAGAAAAATACATCTTAGCTTCAAAGGCAATCTCCTGATGATCATAACATATTGAACCGTCATTCCGTGTGGATCGTGTAATAAGAGTTTTGATTAATATTCCTTTTGAACCTGGCAAAGTAATAATGGGTATTCTGATCACCATCTTGTATCCAAGAAGACCTTGATTTTTGACACCAAAAACTTTCCTCGAGCTTAATTTAACGTCTCCTGTAAATTATCATTTAGTTTTTTTAAAATGATCAATCAGACCATGATTTCCATCGTCAATGTCTTTATTTTTCTTTTTTGGTCTCTTGTCATTTTTAAAGGTGTTGATAACAATCTCAATAAACTTAGGGTAGTTCAGATTAAGTGGTTTTTTATTTTTATATTTTTCATTCTTTTCCATATTTTCTAATAATTTAAGTGGATTAGCAAGCTGGGGTTAGGCAAAGCACTACTTGATTACAGAACTAATACACCATTAGAATTCACATACAATGAGGATTTGGGAACCACGCAGGTGGCTTGTCTTTCCAGATCCTATCGGCGACACTTCAAAAAAAATCACACAAAAAAAAAGCCCCGGGAAATAATCTGGCCGTTCTTTCAGTAAATTAAAATCGCCAGAAATTAATTTTCTATTTTTAAACTTTTAAAGTTACTTTTATTTTTCCTTTGTAATAATGAATTAAAATTGGCTTTTTAATTCGATTTTCCCCTCTTTTTTGCCCAAAGTGCGATATTTATAAAAAAATCATTTCACGAGATTTTTGGCTGCCGATATTTACCCAACAAAAAAAACAGTTTGTCGCTAAAGAGTATGCACACAACCATAACTCTGTCTCTGAGAAGACTCCAATATAATAATATTGTCATCAGAGAGGCCTTTTTGGCCTTGTCTGCATGGCAGGACAAATGCCACGCGAGCGGAACGCACAGTGTTTGTCCTGGACTTGCCAGTCCTGTGCAGCACTGTATAAAGCGCCTGCACAGGATGCGTTTTATGCTGTCTTGAACGCCTGCGTGCCGAGTATCAAATTCTGGATGGCACCCGCGCAGGGACTTGTCGGTCACAGCACCGATGTGTCCCGCGCATCAAACAAGCCTTTTGAATATGTCTTATATCCAAGCAGGGCAGGTAACAGGGGCGGCTCAAGAGAAGTTGAGGCTCTAGGCCAAGCCTCCAAATGAGACCCTAATTTTTTTTATTGTACGTAAAAAACCTATTATTTATTAAAGGGGTTGCACTTTTTTTTTTGTTAAATTCTTAATATCCTCTATATTTATTAATTGGGTTCATATATAGGAGGCCCTACTAAAATAGGATCCAAACGGTTTGCATCTCGATTTTATGCCCTACTTTGATACACAATTACAAGTAAAGAATTTATCTCTTGTCGGAATTTGAGTTAAACTAGAATTGGACTGCATTTTCGGATGCAAGAATATTGAAATGAAATTAATCCGTCGTCCTATTAGTAGTCAGATTAAAATATGTTTTTTTTTTACTGGGTAAATGCTAAACAGACTCAGAGTTAGTTTGAGATCCAATCAAAACCTTTGGCAACGAGAGCCAATCAGTGATCTGCCAGATCACTTTAACGTAAGTGATTTGGCATCCTGCTCTGGATCGCAAGGACTACAACCTGGCACGCTAATGCCTAAACAAATATTGTTTCATTAAATAATTAGAAGCAATGAATTGTAAGATTGTGCAATTTTTTTATAAAAACAAAAAAATGAAAAGAAAGTAGTTTTGTCCAACTGGACTTTCGGTTGGTCGTGTGTAGGGATGGCAATGGACTGGGGCGGGGGACAGGGTCTCCACCCCCGCCCTGTCTCAAGATTAGAACCTCCATCCCCCCCCCCTGCCTTCATCCCCGTTTCATGTCCTCCATCCCCGGTTCAAACGGGGATGAGGCGGAGCGGGGACCCGTTTCCCCGTAGTCTATTGCCATCCTTTAGAAGGACCGAGGATGGGGCTGGGCAGGGCGGGGAAAAGTGTAAGTCCATCCCCGAACGAGGATGGATTTTAACCTTCGTCCCTGCCTCCATTCCCATTTCATACCCTTCATCCCCAGTCCAAACAGGGCGAGGCGGGCCCCACTTTCCCCCGGTCCACTGCCATCCCTAGTCGTGGGGATCCTTCCACAACCACGTATTTTATTTTTTTCTCTTTAAATATTAAAACATTACAAAATTTAAAACACACTCATTTTTTTTCATTTTCAATCATTTTTTTATTATTTTGTGCCACGCCTGACTAGCTAAGAAGTTTTGAAAGGGAAAGGGAGGGCCGTCCAAAATAGGAGGCCCTGGGCGGTGGCCTCACCAGCCGACCCTTGCTGGTAAACGAGCCGAACAAACCAAACATGGCATGTTTGGGCTTGACTCGTTTACTAGTGGATTGAGCTCGTGGCTTGGCTCATGTTCATGTTTAGCCGAGCCGACTTTGAGCTCGACTCACTACAAGAAACCTGTGGATTAGCAACGACCTAAATTCGTGGCTAATCTGACACTAATCCGTCGCTAAACAATTTAGGGACGGATTAGCGTCAGATTAGCGACGAAAAACTTTCATCGCGATTTTTTCAACGCTAAGTAGTGCCAAAACTTATTCGTCGCTAATTTCGTTGATAATTTGCGACGGATTAGCGATGGATATGATCCATCACGAGTCCTTTACTATTTTAAATTAACGATGGATCATATTTGTCGCTAATCCGTCGTTAAATTTAAAAAAAAATAAAAAAAAATTGCTCGCTGCCGGCACATTCTCCGACAAGAAGCAATTTTTTTTTCACAGATCTGGCACGTTCCGGCGTCGGGACGCTCTTCCCCTAACAATCACGATGAACCGACGCTGCCTCCAGTTGCATCTTTTTCACCCTCTCCCTCTGCCTCTTCCCTTCGCTCTACGGCTTCTTCATCCTCCTCCTCCACACGACCACCATCGTTGCCGCCGCATTTGGCTGCGCGTCAGCCACCAGCACTGCCTCGCACACGCACTGGTACACCTCCCACATGGTGTCAACAGTGCTGACGACCATATTCGAGGGGTCAGTGCTCATCTTCACGCGGACGAGAGACTTCCTGCAGTCCCTCAAGTCGTAAGTCAGAGAAGACGACGAGGAGGGGTCTCTGCGTGCTCATATTTTGCTTGGAGTGGGTGGTGTTGTGCTTGGCATTCATAATGCGCTACAACGCCTATGTTGTTGAACCGACGCGTTCCGGCGTCGATGACTCCGACAGGCTCCAGTGGCTCCCCAACAGCAGCCTCCTCTTCGTCGCCACTCTCTTCGACTTCGACAAGCTCCAGGTTTAAATCAAACGAGAGGGAGGGAAAAACAAAGGGAGAAAAAATTTTGAACGGAGGGAGGGAGAATTTCGCGCCTCAGGTGGGACGAAAATTAGCGACGGAATTAGCGAGGGAATTTTTCCGTCCCTAATCCATCGCTAATTAGCGACGGATTAGGGACGAAAAAATTCTTTTGCTAATTCCGTCGCTAATTAGCATTTTTTGTAGTGTTTTGGCGACGAAAAAATATTGTCGCTAATTCCTCGCTAATTAGCGATGGCTTTAGCGACGAAAATCTTTCCGTCGCTAATTTTGCAAATATTTCAAACGTTAGCGACAAATAGTTTTCTCTCGCTAATCCGTCGTAAATTGGCGACAGAAATAATCCATCGCAAATTTCCGTCGCTAAGTAGCATTTTTCTTGTGGTGGCTCTTGTAAAAATATTTGATGTTATTTATATATAGTATATATATATTTTTATATATTATACTTGAAAATATATATAACTTTCTATAAATTACCCTTAATAATCCATGTTTTATGTATATATTTTTCATTCATTCTTCTTTTTCATATATATTTTTATGCATTCTTCCTTTTATACATTATACAAAATATATATATATTTTATCTACACGAGCACTATCAAGCCGAGCTGAACTGAGCCCAACACCTTGTGTTTGGACTCGACTTGTTTAAGCTAAACGAGCTGCTCATAGCTCGGCTCGCCAACTATTCGAACCGATCACAAAGGAGTTGGTGACCTACCAGTCCTATATCCAAGTACTCCATTCCTTCTTGACTAGGAGTCACTGAAGGATGTCTGCAGATCCACTTGCTTGCAAAAAAAAACATTGCTCATTTTAAATAATTGTTTGCAGTGAATCTTTTGTCTTGATAATACTTGTCTCATATATATAGCCCAAACACTGAAATTAATAGGCATCGCTATGTCAATCGAACGCACACAAAGTTTGTCAAACCACAGATCAAACTAGAATTCAGTGGTTTGTCCATTGCCAATACTACATTGAGCTCCGTCTCGAGAATGTTCAAACTATCCGTGATACTTTTCCAACCCCAATTAACTCCCCGTTGGACCTGAACAAGATTAGTCCTTGGGATATCGCTCTCGGGTGCCAGTGCACATATATGCCCAACAACTTCTTGCTCCAACCAAATAAAAAAAACAGTTGATTAGCGACGGAATTTTGCGACCACATTATTCCGTCGCTACTTAGCAAGGGGCTGCATATTTGAGCCTTCCATTTATCTTTGAAGATCGTAACACCCAAGTATCTGAGTGGCGACGATTCACAATTTTCACCCAAACAGAAGTTGAATGTGCCTCCTCGTGATGAAAGATTGAATGGGGCAAATGGAAACTTCAATTCGCTTATTAAAAACTCTAATGATTTGTCATACTCTTTTAAAATAACTAAAAATTAGTGTTGAAAAGAAAGAACACGTTGAATAAAAGTTAAATAAGAGATCAATTAGAAGAAATGAAGCAATAACAACATACACATGATTTGGCCAAAGGCCTACGTCCACGGAAAAAAGCTTTCACATCCGCTCTCTTACACTGTTTTTTCTTCAATTTATTTAATTTCTCAACTCACACATTTATACAGATACATGATCCATATAAAAAAAATTATCTACAACCAATATGAGAAATAATAAAGATGAGATAAAGACAAACAATAATTTTGAAAAATATAATTTATCATTTTCCTTGATAAGTGATAATCTTTAAGATTGCAACTGCCCTCAAAGATAACAGTTAGTTCGATTCTTGAGAAAAAATAGAGCATCATCAACATAGAAGTGCCTTGCAAGGAAGATAATCCAATCATGCTCCACTTTGATGAGCCACCTAATTAATGAGTCGTTCTATAACTGTTAAGAAAAGATAAGCAAAAAACAACTCCCCTTGACCAATACTCCTACTGTTGGTCGAATCTGTGGCTATTAATGAGGATTGCAAAGCTAAGTGTTTGAACACAAGGCATTTATTCTAAAAAAATAAAAAATCTCATTGGACCCTGTCATAGGCTTTAGTAAAGTCTACCAAAATAGAAAATAATTTTTTTTTTGTTATCAGAGAAAGTGGGTTCATCAGCTATTAGATGCTTTCTTGAGTATTTCAACCTCTAAGAAACGCTCTCTGATTATGTGCAATGATTTTATATATAATATTCTACATCATATTAACCACAACCATCGAAATGATTTTGCAGTTAATGTTACATAAACTGATGGACCTAAAATATGATATTATGGTTGGACCAAGGGTCATGAGGATAGGAACAATTTAGGTGGACTTGGACATCTAAAAAGTAACTGTAGATTTCTTTTTTTTATAGTTGAACATACATCATGACCAACATTACGATATGTTGAAAGAAATAATCTGGAAATCCATCCGAACCAGATGCACCATCTCTTTTAAGGGGCATTAGTGTCACGGAAGAGAGCTCCAAGGTAGCTTTCCGTGGAAGATGAGTCCGCCCCCGCCCCCCAGGGAACCATTACCGTGGAAAGGGGGTCCAACATTGTTTTTGGGTCTCCTTTTTGCGAGGAAAGGGAGCCCCGCGTTTGGGTTGCCTCTGCTAGCCCACAAAAATGAATCAAAAGCTATGCATTTCCACAGAAATCTCCAGCAAACGCGCACTTAATTTCGAACACTAAAGGCTTTATTTCCATGTCCTCAACTAGTGCCTCGAATCAATGGTTTTTTGAAGCTTTGACCCTGGGATAAGTCATAGGCTACTCCCATCTATCATAATTTTGGCACTACAACACGTATGAACAACAATGGCGCGTGAAAAGCATCAGTAAAAGTTTTCAATAACGCAATGCTTCCGTCACAAAAAATGTTACTAGAAGTTCTGCCGTTGATGTACGTAATGACTGAAAGTTCAAAGCATCAGAAATGACGACTTTCAGTGATGCTTTTTCGTATCACAATAGGTATACTTAGCAACACCTGTACATACAATAATACATTATTTCAGTGACGTCTCCTTATATCACAGTAGGAGCATTTAGTGACGCATATAAGTGTCGCAATAGGTTTATTTATTAATATAGTCCATTATTCATAGATGTAGTAATGTGTCACAAAAGGGTTTTTTTTGTGACACTTCATCACATTATAGCAGACACATTCTTTGACAATAAAAAGCGTCACAATAGGGTTATTTCCTGTCAAAACCACGTCACAGTAGATATAACAAGCATCATATATAATAGGGGTTTTACTCCTGCAAAGCAACCTCATAACGCCTTATAGCCTGCTGTGCAATAGCCACTTGATTGTGGACCCTTTCCCCACATTAAAATTGTCAATGCAGTTGATGTGAGACCATTGAATGCTTGATTTAGATTTCACATAGAAAAAAACCGACTTTGTTTTTCTGCATGCAACTGTAACACTTTGAATTTTGAAGCCAAAATACTTTTTCGATTGTTGAAACTGTTTGTCACTCTTCACATAGCTAAATAGTTCTATGTATAGCTCACAATATGTCCACTATCTATCTCTTCTTAGGCTTCCTTTGAGTTCCTCCTCCAATCTAGATTTATGAGAGAATATTTCCCATATAGTTCCTATTCCACCACTTCAATCTTCTTTTCAATTCATCTAATTTTCGAATTAGGCGATACATGGACACTTCAATCTGAATTTGCCAACTGTTCTCGCCAATTTCCTTACATTTTGATCTTAGTGTCCACATCTTAAAGCATCGAAAAAACAGGTATCATCACGGGATCCTCGTTGCCATTGTCAACAATTAATCCATGGCTGTCAAAAGTTAGTCTAGGTATGAAACTTAGCATAGAGCAAGGGTACTTCAGCAACCAAAAAGATATCTGGTTAATTCTCTATCGATTTTACTAGCACGAAATCTACTACTTTTCTAGTTAATGTAAAACAAACCAAGCCATTAGCATGCTCCACCATCAAATCATTCGATTAATCACATTATTGAAATCCTGCATTGCCAAAGTATGTGTTTGAGATCTCACTACAAAAAAATAGTTGATTAGCGACGGAATTTAGCGACGGAGTTATATCGTCGCTACTTAGCGACAGATTAACGAGAGAAATGAATCCATCGCTATATTTGTAGAATTTTACGAAACTAGCGACATAAAACATTCCCTCGCAAAATCCGTCGCTAAGTAGCGACGGATTTTGCGAGAGAATGTTTTGTCGCAATAAATACGACAGTTAGCGACGGAATTGCGACGGCTAAGATTCCGTCGCAACATAGCGACGGCCTAGGCGACGAAATATTTTCTGTCGCCTTTTTTGTTTTTTGAATTACGATGGCTTAGCGACGGAATTAATCCGTCGCTAAGCCGTCGCTATATGTCGCATTACCCCTAATCCCAGCCCTCTTTTTCCTTTCTCCTTTCGCTGCTCCCGCCCGCCGCCCTCTCCCTCCTGCCGCCCTCTTCCTTCCGTCAACCTTCCGCTGCCGCCGTCGCTGCCCGGAGCAACCGCAGGTACGTAAATGGATTGGAGGTCGACCCCCTGCTTTTTCCGGCAGGGGGTCGACTCTGCCAGGCGGTCGACCCCCTGCGTTTTCCGGCAGGGGGTCGACTCTGCCAGGCGGTCGACCCCCTGCGTTTTCCGGTAGGGGGTCGACTCTGCCAGGCGATCGACCCCGGTAGGTGGTCGACCCTCTGCCGTGTCCGGCCGGGGGTCAACCCTGGTAGGGGGTCGACCCCCTGCCGTGTCCGGCCGGGGGGGGGGGGGGGGGTCGACCCCCCGCCATGTCCGGCCGGGGGTCGACCCCCCGCCGTGTCCGGCAGGGGGTCAACCCCGGCAGGGGGTCAACCCCTTTTGATGTCCGGCAGGGGGTCAACCCCCTGCCTTGTCCGGCCGGGGTCGACCCCCTTGCCGTCTCCGGCCAGGGGTCAACCCCCTGCCTTGTCCGGCAGGGGGTCAACCCCTTTTGATGTCCGGCCGGGGGTCGACCCCCTGCCGTGTCCGGCCGGGGGTCGACCCCCTGGTTTCTTGCTCTTTTTTTTCTTTTTTCAGAAATTAGGGTTTTTATTTTATTTTTATTGTTTAGTTTTCTTTGATTTTCATTGATTAGGATTTTTTATTTTGATTTTCATTTATTAAGCAATTGAATCAAATTTCTTAAATTAAGGCTATTTGTAGTTAATTTAATTAGGGTTTTTTATTTGATTTTGTTTTATTAGGGCTTTGAATCAAAATTTAAAAATTAGGGCATTTTATAGTTAATTTGATTAGGGTTTTCTTGGATTTGATTAGAGCTTTTATTTTTATTTTCTATGATTAGGGATTTGAATCATAATTTTTTTAATTAAGGATTTTTAGTTAATTTGGTTAGGACTTTAAATCAAAATTTTTTAATTAAGGCTTTTATAGTTAATTTGATTAGGTTTTTTTTATTTATTTAGAGTTTTTATTTTTATTTTCTATAATTAGGGATTTAAATCACATTTTTTTAATTAATACTTTTTAGTTAATTTGATGAAGGATTTTTTTGTATTTGATTTTGGCAGGTTTTTTCCTTGTTTGATTAAGGTTTAAATTGTGGCTTTTTTATTTAATTTTATGGTTTATTTTTCTTATAGTTTATGATGTTTTGGTTTATTTATAATTTATTTTCTTGTATTTTAAGGTTTTATGATTTAATATGGTCGAATAATTTCATGGTGACTTCATTTTAAAACATCATTTTTTTTTGCAGATTTCTCAACAGAACTTGCTTGTGCCCCGCCACCCGTGGTAAGTAAGTGACAAAAACAATGCAAATCGGGTAAATACCCGTGGTGAGTAAGTGATGCAAGCGCATCACATGTTATTTAATTTATTGAATATAACACTTTATTGTTCACACACTCACTTAGTTGTTGATATCTATGACTACTTTGTTGGAGTTCGGAGATCATGCTGAGCATGATTTTAATGTATGAATATGGAAGTGTTCTTATTTTTGGAGTACGGAGTCCATGCTATGCATGGTAGTAGTTAGTGGGATATTGAAGTGTGTTTGCTGCAGGTACATGTTTGATATTTGTTTGATATGAATTATTTCGATGTATTGCAATGTTTGATGTGATTGTATCCATGCTTACATGTAGTTACTTTCAATTTGATTATGTCTTCCATGTGAAATTGTATACTGAAAGCATGCTTCAAATGAATGTATCGTGTCATGAATAGTTTGCACATGAAAATATTAAGTTATCAATGCATGCATCATAATTCTTGTGATTGTATGACATCATATATTGCATGATAAATTTGATATTTTCTTCATCATAGTATTCTGATGGTTCTCTTTTAACTGGTTAGGATACTATTCGTAACATCATACGACAGAATGACTGCAAACCGTGAATGGATGTACCGTAGGATAGTAGACAATGAGTTATCGCATGAATATATGGATGGTGTCGACAGTTTTATTGAATTTGCAACGGCAAGTGTCAGTACGGTAGATCCCACAGGTCGGATTAGGTGTCCCTGCAAGATTTGTAAGAATAATCGATTTGTAGAACCTCATGGCGTTAGACATCACCTATACAGGAAGGGTTTTGTGAGTGATTATCAGAACTGGACGTTTCATGGAGAAGAATTTAGAAACGATTTTGATGCACGGGTGAATGTGGTGCACGATAATCCATATACGAATTTGATATTTGATGCTGCAGGAACAGAACTGGGTTCTGCTATGAGTTCTAGTGATGTAAGAACTGTCGTAGATGAAGAATCACCAAACGATGCAGCTAGTAGATTTTATGATTTACTTAGAGATGCTGATGAGCCACTTTGGAACGGTTGTGAGAGTCACACTATCTTGTCTGCAGTTCTTCAACTAATGAATTTGAAGTCCGAGTATAATTTGAGTCAATCATGTTTTGACCGTTTGTGCATGATTGTGAAGAGTATGTTGCCTAAAGATGAGAAATTGCCACAAAATTTCTATCGTGCAAAAGTTATGGTCAACGCTCTAGGTATGGGTTACAAAAAGATTGATGCTTGTCCAAATCACTGCATGTTGTATTTCAAGGAGCAGGAAAACGACATATCATGCCCGTCATGTGGGCATCCTCGGTTCAAGCCAAAGACAAGAGGCAATGGTAGCACGAGATCAAAGGAAGTTTCATACAAGTCGCTCCGCTACTTTCCTATCACTCCTAGATTGCAGCAATTGTATATGTCTTCAAAGATAGCTAAACACATGAGATGGCATGCAAATAAAGTTCGACACGATGAAAACAAGATCACGCATCCTGTTGACGCTGAAGCTTGGAAGCACTTTGATCGTACTCATCAGAACTTCGCAATGGAAGTGCGAAATGTTAGACTCGGTCTATGTACAGATGGATTTAATCCATTTGGGGGTAGATCAACTCCATACTCATGCTGGCCAGTATTTGTAACTCCATACAACCTTCCACCAAGCTTGTGTATGAAACGTCCAAATCTTTTCTTGTCTCTGTTAATCCCTGGTCCGACCTCACCTGGCCAAAATCTTGATGTATATCTAAGGCCATTGATTGATGAATTAAAAGTACTGTGGGATGACGGTGTTACCACGTATGATGCCCACAAAAAACAAAATTTCAACATGAAGGCCGCTGTTCTATGGACAATCAGTGACTTCCCTGCATATGGTATGTTATCTGGTTGGAGCACACATGGGAGGTTGGCTTGTCCGTACTGCATGGAGGATTCCAAAGCTTTTAGATTGAGGCATGGAAGGAAGCCTTGCTGGTTTGATTGCCATCGTCGATTTCTACCCAGCGATCATCCGTTCCGACGTCAAAAGAATGCATTTACAGCAGGCACAACTGAAATGGAAGGTCCATCCTCAAGATTGTCTGGCATAGAGATTTTAAGAAGATTGCGATACTTTCCAAATGTATTAACAGATGCCCGCAGTCCTACACCCTTCCGTGGATTTGGGAAGGAACACAATTGGACGAAAAAATCTATTTTTTGGGAACTACCGTATTGGCCGACCCTATTGATACGACATAATTTGGATGTGATGCATGTAGAGAAAAATGTGTTTGATAATGTGTTCAATACAGTAATGAATATTAAAGGAAAAACGAAGGATAATCCGAAGGCCCGTATGGATTTAAAATTAATATGTAAAAGACCAGAATTGGAACTCAAAGAGTATAATGGCAAAGTACTGAAACCAAAGGCGAAGTACGTGCTCGGACCTGATCAAATAAAACATGTATGTCAATGGTTGAGACAACTGAGATTTCCAGATGGATATGTCTCTAACATTGCTCAGGCTGTGAAGATTGACGATGGACAGTTATATGGGTTGAAGAGCCATGATTGTCATATCTTTATGCAACGATTGATACCCCTAGCATTCCATGATATGTTAGACAAACCTATATGGGGGGTATTGTCTGAGTTGAGCGGATTTTTCAGAACATTGTGCGCATCGGAGGTCATTGTATCAGATGTAAAGAATCTCGAGGACTCTGTCATCACCACTGTTTGTCTGTTAGAAAAGATATTTACGCCAGCATTTTTCGATGTTATGGAACATTTGATCATACATCTGCCATATGAACTAAGGGTTGGTGGCCCTGTGCAATATCGATGGATGTACCCATTTGAAAGGTATATGTTTTTTTATATTTGTCTCTTTAATGACAGATATTTAAAATTTGAAATGTATATTCTTGTCAGATGCATGTTCGACCTAAAAAAAAAGGTTCGTAATAAAGCAAGAGTAGAAGGCTCTATTTGTGAGGCGTACACTTTAGAAGAGATTTCAAATTTCTCATCTATGTACTTCGAACCTCATATTTCAACACGTTACACATGCCCGCCCCGTAACGATGATGGAGAACAAGTAACTGTAGCTGACAAGCTGTCGATATTTCAACGACTTGGGCATGCATTTGGTAGTTGCCGATCAAGGCTATTGACAGATCGAGAGCAAGATGCAGCACACATCTATATTCTTTTTAATTGTTCAGCGATCGACCCATACATCGAGTAAGTATATGTATATGCAACTCAATTATAAATCCTTTTATGTTCTATATGTGGATACATGGCTCGGTAATATAAGTATTTGTGGTTTGCAGACGATTTGATCTGGAGTTGCAAAGCAAAGTTTCACATCTCACTAATGCAGAAGTACAAAAAGAACGTGAAACTAAGTTTGTGGAGTGGTTGAAACAGTTGGTAAAGAAGCTAACATAAATTTTGTACTTATAAACAACACTAAGTTACTTAATTGATCGTGATCACAATAATTGTTTATGTCTGTGCGTAGGTTCGCCATGGTGATGTTAAAGATCAAGGAATATGTGATTTAGAAAATGGTCCGACCAAAGTTGTGCAATGCTACAACGGGTATATCGTAAATGGTTATCGATTCCATACAAAAGACTACGGTATAAACAAATCAACGATAAATAGTGGCGTGTGTGTCAAGGGTAGCAGCTACGGTGAAAATGAACATGATTACTACGGTGTTATAGAGGAAATAATGGAGTTGACTTACTTAGGCATGAATAACAGGGTTACGGTATTCAAGTGTCATTGGTTTGATCCAACTGCAACAAGACTCGACAAAGCTTCAGGCATTGTGGAGGTGAATCATAAATCCAGGTTTGGAACATATGAACCATTCATATTAGCCTCGCAAGCTCAACAAGTTTATTATACTTCATATCCGAGTATAAAAAAGTCAGATAGAAATGAATGGTGGGCAGTTTGCAAGGTGAAATCCAAACTATACCCCGAGTATGATCAGTTACAAGAAGATGAGTTAGCTGAAGACAGTGATTACTATCAATCAGATGATGTCTGTGACTTCGCTTATGGTCACGATGTTGCGCATGATATGCATGTCATATCTCCATTGGCTGATGAAACATTCATAGAGGAATGTGATCCAAATGATGTACCAAGTGGATGGGCAAACAATGAAGAAGAAGAAGAAGAAGAAGAAGAAGAAGAAGAAGAAAGTCAAACTAGTGACGAGGAAGAATTCTCAAGCTAGTGAAAAAAATCTTATACTACAAACCTCTATTTAAATGCATTGTAATACTTGATGTGAGTTGTATTGCAATACTTGGTGTGAATGATTAAAAATTTTATTTCAATGTATTGTAATACTTGATACGAATGATTCGAATGCATTGTAATTTATCTGAATGTATTATAATTTATGCAATTAACGAATGATTTGAATTAGTGCAATACTTGATGTCAATGATTTGAATTATTTGAATGCATTGCAATGCTTGATGTGAATGACTTGAATGCATTGTAATACTTGATGTGAATTATTTGAATGTATTGTATGACATATGTTATTTGTTAGAATATGGTTCGTGGAGGTTATAGTGGTCGCTCATCCAGTAGTAGCCAGGCTCAACCTTCATCTTCACGGGCTCCTGTGATAGGTATATCATATAACTAATTAGATGCTTGATTAGTTCAAATGCACATTCTGAGAACTTGGTGTGTATTTTTTTACAGATGATGTTGCGCCTGTATACGACCCACCTACACCAGTTGATCGCACAAGTCAACAGCCAACACAGGAAACAGGGTCTTCACAGGCTGGCACAAGAAGACTCATTCGAATAGTGTATATCGATAATCGACCGTAAGTATTTTGTTTTCAATTATTGCATATCTTTTAAATATTTTATATTGATATTTACTGTGTAACAATTCATGTGCAGCACGAGGTTTGAGCCACAAGAAGTAGTACGGGAGATTAGGAATTCACTTCTTCAACATCTACCAGGACCAGTTGCTCAATGGAAAGAGTACCCAAAGGAGGTATTAGACAGATTGTGGTCCTCATTCATGGTATACAGTTGTTCCTCATAGTTAATGTGTTTCATATTTAATTTATTTAAGCAATGTCTACTAACTTTCTGAAAATATTTGTAGGCTTCGAATCGCTTTGCAACTACGGTGGAAGAAAATGATGCAAGGAAGGTGTGGCAGAAGGTGGCTGCCAATCGATTTGCAGACATGCTGCACACTATGAAGACTGCAGCAAAAAAAGCATCTGGCGTAGTAGATGATCCATTACTGTGGAAGGGCCATGGTCCTATTACTATCAGGAGAGATTACTGGGATGAAATGTGCGATATGTGGGCGGGAGATGCATTTAAAAATCGCTCTGCGAAGGCTTCACAAAATCGATCGAAGATGCCCGAAGCCCATCTACACACAGGTGGATCTAAGACATTTGGGAGCCACCTAAAGAAAATGGTAACTCATCAATATATAATATTAATTTTATAAGTATAGTTGCAAATTTGTGTACTAAATCTTTTGTCATTTAACTTCGCAGGAAGCAGAAAAAGGAGGCAGTGTACCATATAAGGATGTGTTTGTAGAAACACATAAACGGAAGACCACGGGAGTCTTCGTATCAGAGAAGGCGAGAACGACAACGGTATGTATTAATTCTATTAATAATCATTGCAATATATATGCAAGTCATCATAATGTTATCATTAATTATTAATGAATACTTTAAACATTATTTTGTAGGAGGCATATGAGCAACAAATGGTAGAGCGATATGGTGAAGACGCTACTCAGCATCCATCATTTGATCCTACAGCATGGGTGACTGCAGCAGGTGAACCCAAAAAAGGTCGCGTGTTCGGGTTTGGGAGTAATATGAACACTTCACCAGTTATTGGTTCTTCCAGTTACGGCTCACCAACTTCTTGCGCCGACATAAGCTCCAAGCAGCCGACTATTCTTTCCGGTGATGATGTACGCGAGATCATTAATGAATCACTGAATAACTACTTCCAATACACCGTCGCCCCCTTTCTCCGAAATGAGATCAAGGCCGCTGTTCAGGATAGGGGATCTTCGATTCCAGGTCCCTCTCAGGTATAATCACATATATAGTTTTTTTGACTATCTTAAAGCACATCTGAGCATGGTAGAATCACATATAGAGTTTTTCTAGATGCCTTAGAACACATATGAACATGCTATAATCACATATTCAATTTTTTTACTGCCTTAGCACACATATGAGCATGATAGAATCACATATATATATATTTAACTTTTTGTCTGTCTTAGAGCACATATGAGCATGATAGAATCACATATAAAGTTTTTTTTATTGCATTAGAACACATAAGCATGCTATAATCACATATTCAGTTTTTTTACTGCCTAAGAACACATATGAGCATATTATAATCACATATTCTGTTTTTTGACTGCCTTAGCACACATATGAACATGCTATAATAACATATAGAGTTTTTTAACTGCCTTAGAACACATATGAACATGTTATATATCATTTATGATAGAATCACATATAAAATTTTTGGCTTTGCCTGCCTTAGAGCACATATGAGCATGCTATATTCACATATTCAATTTTTTTACTGCCTTAGAACACATACGAGCATGATCGAATCACATATATAGTTTTTTGCTTGCCTTAAAGCACATCTGAGCATGGTAGAATCACATATAGAGTTTTTTTATATGCCTTAGAACACATATGAACATGCTATAATCACATATTCAATTTTTTGACTGCCTTAGCACACATATGAGCATGATAGAATCACATATAGAGTTTTTTTATTGCCTTAGATCACACATGAGCACATGATAGAATCACATATAGTGTGTAATTTATTTCATTATATTTTGTTTATCAATACTGACTGTTCTTTTCTTGTGTAGGCTGCTAGCGATAATCAGGGTAGTGGAGCTGAAGGGACAGATAAAGACAATGAACAAGAAGACGCACAAAATCTTGGCGATGATTAGAGGACTGTGTTGAAGAAGTTCTATTTTTTTTATTTTTCCTAATTGTAATTGTTGAATTGTAAATAATTAAACTTTTTAGTTTTAAGGTGGAACGATTAATTATTATAGATACTTGTTATATGAATTTTTTTGTGTGGTTTGTTTTTTATTTACAGGAAATATAAATTGTACAGGAAATATAAATTGTACAGTTCTCCGTAATTAATTTTTAAATAATTTTTTTTTGATTTTTTTTCGTTTTTGCGACGGATTAGCGACGGATGATTCCGTCGCTATTCATATTAATCTAGCGACGGCTTAGCGACGGAATTAAATCCGTCGCCACGCCGTGGTCGCCGTTTAGTACCGGCGGATTGGCGACGGAATATAGCGCTCGTTATTCCGTCGCAATTAGCGACGGACTTGGCGACGGAATAATTCCGTCGCCAGTTAGCGTCGAAATATTCGCGACGTAAGCATACTGTCGCCGCGTTGTCGCTAATCCGTCGCTAACATGGTTAGCGACGGATTAGCGACGGATTAGCGACGAAAGGTGGTCGTCGCTAATCTACTGCTCTGTTGTAGTGTCTCCCTGACTTTTTTGAGTTGATCTGATCACATTCCAGTCCCCGTGACACCGCTATGTCTGCTGAGCTACCATACCTCACAACTGAGCCCATAACTCACGCCTCTTGGTACAATAATTATGTGCGTAGGCCCCCAGTGCTGCAACTTGATTCTCACCTTTAGACAAAATAATGGTGATGGCCTGGTCACATGAAGAGACGACCTCAACATGCACAACTGCATCATTCTATACAAAGGAAAATGCCTACACGTCTTCCCTTCAAAATGCCATACATTAGAAACTTATTGAAGGATCTCTTAAATTTCTCTCTCTCTCTCTCTATATATATATATATATATATATATATATATATATATATATATATATATATATATATATAGAGAGAGAGAGAGAGAGAGAGAGAGAGAGAGAGAGAGAGAGAGAGAGAGAAGATCAACATTATCACTCATGAAGATCAACAAAATGTTGAACCCATGAACCCAACAAAATAGAAAACAAAACTAAAATATAGAAAAATAAAAGCTAAAAAAAAGAAAACTACAGACAACTAGCAACAAACAACAAAGCCAAGCTCAAGCAGGATCCGCTGGATTAGAATAAACCACCAATGAGTGAACGTTGTTCAGACGGAAGGAAAGGTCTCTAAAATGCATACATAGAATCGCATATACATCAACCAGAGAGAGAGAGAGAGAGAGCATTAGTGCAAATATTTGTTTCTTTGAAGAACACCACATCCACCTTAGATTTATTCAAAATCTTTATAATCTCCCCACCCACGTCTGGCACATCCCCCTCATATTCCGCACAACTATCATCATAGGGGATGTTTGTGTGCTGCTGGAGGAGGCGCTGCACATAGGGCTGGTAAACAAACAGAGCAGCTCTCGACTTTGCTCGGTTCAGCTAGTCACAAACTCGTTTGTTCGTATAGTTGGCGAGTCGAGCCACAAGCAGCTTATTTAACTTAAAGGAGTTGAGCCCGAACACAATGTGTTCAGCTAGGCTTGGCTCGATAGTGCTAGTAAAGATTTATATATATATAAGAAGGATGAAAAAAAATATACATATGGACTATTAAGTGTAATTTATAAAAAGTTATATATATATATTTTTATGTATAATATATAAAAATGTATATACTATGTATAAATAACATAGAATGTTTTTATCGAGCCAGCTCCCTTTCGGCTCATCTCATTCAGGGACGAGTAGAGCTTGAGCTCGGCTTGGCTAAACACGAGCTCAATCCACTAGTAAAGGAACAGATCCTGAACATACCCTGTTCGGTTCGTTATTCTTGTTTACCAGCCCTATCTTCACCACAATCCACACCGAGCATCCTTCTGCAGTGACAAAATCAGAGGAAAGTGATTCCGCTGAAAGGGGGAGGTCTCGTTGATTTTCGTGCTCTCTTTCCGTGAGGCAAGATAGCCCCCTGTTTGCGTTGCGACAGTCTGGCCTGTGGAAATGCTTTGTTTATATACGCAGACACCCCAGTGTTTCTGTGGCATGCAAACGTGCCTTCCACGTCTTGGTACAACGGTTCCACTTTGTATTCCTTGTATGCTGTTCAAATTGGTATTTTAATAATCAATTTTCCAAAACAACAATAAAATTAGTAATCAGTTTTTTTTCTAATCGGACCATTTCAAAGATTGATTTTTATTTTATTTTATTTTAATAGTGACTGATTTTTTAAGAGGGCTGAAGCGGGCCATCTATGGGCCAGACTGCACTTAAAACCCGATGGGCCAAGCTGGGCCAGCCCAATGCACACCCCTACTCCCGGCCATTAGCTGTCCGGAAAATGGCTGGCCGCCCTTTTTTTTGGTTTCAAGTTTTTTTTTGTTTTTTTTTATTGGCCATTTTTCGGCCAGCTACTGGCTTGGAAACGGCTAGAGCAGTATTGCCCGATGAAGGCAACACCAACCCAATTATTTTTCGGCTGATCATTGGCCAGAAAATGACATGCTTCTTTTTTATTTAATTTTTTATTTCTTTTTTAGTTTTGAGAACAAAATCTTGGTTTTTAGTCATCTCATGTAATGCCTTGGATTTTCAAAACAAAACTTTATTTAAATTTTATGAATTTTTTTCTTTACAGCGAAAATAAACAGTTAGTCGTTGGTTTTAAAAGATATCGGGCAAGTTACAGGTATGTGGTCAATCACTTATTGACCACCAAAATATTTTATTTAAGCAAATCAAAACGAGTTATTTATTACAAACAATACTGCTTGGTAAAACAGTACTAGATAAAACTGGGTTTGTAAACAAAATGTTCAACACAGTTTGCAGAAACCTTGGATCTTAATGCCACCCTGCTTATATCGTAGGTTCAGTACCTATATTCCTCATAAAATAAGATCAAAACCATTCCTGATCTGCTAGAAAAACATTATAATTCTAACAAGTATAATACTTTGAGGACTTAAAAAGCCACTTCTGGGCCGCAGTTGAATTCATCGTAGCTCAAGTCTTCATGACTTAGTGTATCAGTATCTCATGAATCGAAGTGGGATCTCTTCAAGGCTAACTTATTTATGTAGATATAATTTGGGTTATTTGCCTGATCAGTCCAACTGTGTACCAAGATCAATACCTTACACAAGGTAATAAAAGAGTAACACTAACATTCATTCATTCATTCATTCATTGGTGTAGCTATAGCTCATGAATCATTTCGATAATTGTGATTTCACCTCCTAGTATGTAAGAGAACTTAACTTTGATATCAAACGAAGTCATCTAAGTGTTTATTATGCTATGTATTTTTGTATGTCAGGAGACCTAAGTGACCCTGTCTGTAATGGGGCAATAATTTTCATGTCGGGATGGACCCCACTAGGCCGTTTTGGATGCATCATTCTACTTCTATAGCGGGGTCCAATATCTAAATCTTAACAATAACCCAGCCTCTTAACCTCTGAGTGACCGATAGACTGCCTAAACAGTTTGATTAATAAGATAACGTATATCACTCGAGGTGGTACCATCATCGCCTGCCTCGATGAGTGTAAAGTCCTAAAGGGGTTCAACGACATAATCTTTCTTATTAAAATATTGAGTGCCACATAAGCAATCCAGTGCATTCTACACGAAGGGAATATGAACCTAACTTTAATAAGTTTTTTGAAGCACGAACCGGTTTTCATGTGGACAGGGACTATCTTTATGTTTTGTTTATATGCATGCAAACATAGCTCATGACATCTACGAACTTCATAAGCGCTTTATCCCTTGCAAGTGGATAACCAACTCTGACAGAACGGCGCTTACGAGTATTATTCTTGTATAATATTTTACAAAGGCATGTATAATCAATAATCACTTGGGATCGACTGCTCAACGTATTTAGCTTTAACGATAATTGGCCTAACAAGGTGGAATGACTACTCTAGCACATTGATTCTTACAAGTACGGTGCCGTTTAAGGTGAAACTGTAATGAGCCCTCTAGGCAGGGTTCTCACAATGAGGGCATCATTGTGGCATCTATACTAGCTTAGGTTTTTATTTTACCAAAAATTTTGGTAGCATCTCTCCTATTTAACAGGAAAAACACAATATTCCTTTTAGTTCAAAGAGCATCTTGTCAGAAATTTTGGCAATATCTCTATTGTATTAATGAAAAAATTGTTATGTTCATTTTTTGATAGATGCACATCGTTGTTCATACTTTGCATCTTCCATGGTATATTAGAAATCTAGACCTTAGTTAAACCTTACGCTGGTGACTTAGATGTTTACGTACATGTGACTTTGTGCAAATCTGAAACATTTTCAATAAGGGTTTCTTTGCCAAATAATATTTTGAACAAAGCAAGACATATATAATCGCTTTGACGATAGAGATCAGTTTTCATTTGTATGCTTATTATAACACAGTTATATTTAGTAAAAATAGGAGCATGTGCACATAACAACGCGATGACAAAGTAAAGTCCATAAAGCAAGGTCTGGTAAATAAAACCATGCATCTGGTTAAGTAAAATGCGTAAGCATGGTCCAGTGAATGAAACTACACATCGTGCTAAGTAAAATACCTAAAGCAAGAGCCTGTGTACATAACAATGCGACGACAAAGTAAAGTACGTAAATTAGGGCCTAGTGAATGAAACCATGCATCAGGATAAATAAATTACGTAAAACAACACATATATATATAATAAATAGAGTAGTCGTAATTATATACACATGAATACCGAAGCAAGCTTGTGGTGGCGTAGAAGGCATAAACTAAGGACTAAGACCCTATGACATATAATTCACTATAAATATTGAGATATAGTCGCAAGGACTGACACATGAACACCAAAGCAAGCTTGTAGTGCGCAAGAGAGCGTGAACTAAGGTCTATGACCATATATTATTTTAGAAAAGTGTACGATAAGAAAAAGTTTACCGTACAGGATAATTATTTTAGCAAATAACTTAAGAGAGAATGTCGTACAAACCTTCCAAAATTTAGCAGTGGTGGCTCAGCATAGCGTAGAGGCGCTCCTAGGTTGTGGTAGACATGTCCTTACGTTTGGTACAATCACATCGTGTAGAACATGTCGGTGTGGTGAAACAATGAGGTATAAGCCAAAAAATGGATTGGACCTAATTTAGGTCCAACTAGGTTCGAACCTACCTCAAGTGGGCTAGACTAGGTTAGATGGGTTGGATCTAGTCAAGGAAAAAATAGAGGAGGTCATGCTATCAAGGCCAAGGGGTCTTGACCCAACTTGATTCAGTCAATGTCAGGTGGGTCCAAGCTCACCTTAAGTGGGCTTAGTCTAGGTTAAGTGGGCTTGACCTATGCTAAGACAAAAAACAAAGGAAGAAAGAGAAAAGCTAACCTAATAGATAAAGTGGACTTGACCCAGGTAGGCTCAGGCTAGGCTAGACAGGTCCAAGCTCACCTCAAGTGGGCCTGGTATTGGCTAGAACCAAGAGAGAGAAATAGAACAGAGGAGGGAGAGGCTAGAGAGAGAAGGGGAGGGCAGACAATTTTTTCTAAAGGGGGTGGAGGTTATTTATAGGCTTGAGTTTGGATCTTGGATATAGGTATAGATTGGATATGATCCATCCAAACCATCTAATTCAAAACCAAACTTAAGGCAAAAGTAACATAATGAAATATATGTTTCTATGGGGCCCACTAGATATTTTTATGGGATATTTATGTGGGGCTCGCAAGATATTTTTGTTGAGCCCGCGTAGTTTCGGGGTTTCATTGATATTTTTTGAAAAAAAAGTGAGTATTTCATTCTCTTCGTCTTGACGAGATGAAGCAGATTGACTCTACAAAATTCAGTAATTTTGCCCAAGGAGTGAGATATGGCTTCCTGAGTGTTTGAGCACATATCTCTAAGGATATATACGTCTTAAGTATAATTGGCTCTCCAAAATTCCTTCATTTCACATTCCAAGTTAATACGATAAATTTACATAAAATACCTCTTATTTTTTTTAGAAATTTATTAAAAATTTATGGATCTTACATTATTACCCCCTTAAAAGAATTTTGTCCTCAAAATTTTGTTGTGAGTAATATGTATATAGCTCAGGATATTTCTCTCGTACACTAGATTCAGGTTCTCAAGTATAATCGCATATTCCATGGTATTGTTATCTCGCTTTAACGAGTGAGATGACTTTCGATCTAAGCACTAGTCCTCGATGGCCTATGATATTTTTCTGGTTGCTTTCTATTCAACACGGTTTTTACCTATCAAGGGTATTTGAGTTCCTTGATAAGGTCACCATTTACGACTTGTTCGGTTAATATAACGTAGACATGATCCACCACAGGTTTCTGCTCTGTCTTTGGTGGTGGCGACCTCTAGAATGGCGAACACTACTGAGGTTGTTTGGAGGGTCATGTAGATCTCGTATTTTTCTGTTGATCGTCTGAAGCTTTTTTATGATATTCTCTTTTTCGATGGCTCTGCTTGTCGTAATATAGGCAACCACCTGTATCGTAGGGACAAACATGTTCGGGGTGATGTGCGCTACACCTCGGGCAACTAAAATTGAATTGTTTATAAGGTTGAATTGCTCCTTCCATCTGTGGTGGTCTCTCGACCGATGGAGCAGAGTTCTTCCCATGGAACTCCCTCTTTTATGAAAAGGTGGTGGTGACTCCTACCCACCAAGGAACGTCCTCTTGTTGTTTCTGTCACTTGTTGTTGGTTGCTTTCCTGTAATTCCATTAGATTGCTCACAATCCATGTTTATCTTTGAAGTTGCCACTACGACAACTTAAAACATTTGAGTCATGCTCGTTATTACGCAAGACTACAACCCTTCTCGCAACTCATGAATGTACTTGTCAACTCTTTCCTGATAGGTCTCAAATTACATGAAGCAGTACCTATCAAGGTTTTGAAATTTGGTATTATAGTCAATGAAACTCATACTACTTTATTCTAATTCTAGAAACTTCATCTTCTTCTGGTTCCTAGAGTATATGTGAAAGTAGTTATCTAGGAAGACCCTTCGAAAATCACTCTAAGGAATGATCTCATATTCTGAAAACTGGATTAACTTGGTGGTGTCGCACTACTTCCGTGCATTGTCATTCAATCAGTATGTGCCAAAATTATTTTTTTGTTCTTCTGGCACTCCTAGCACTTAAAACACACACTCGGTTTCCTCGATCCAACTTTCTATGACTTCTGGGTTGGCTTTGCTAGCGAAGACCAGTGGGTCTAACTTGAAGAATTTTTTGTAAGTGATTCTTCGGTATTCTCATTACGAGGTGGGTTCGATTTTTGCCTTATCTTATAAATGGATATGACTAGATTAATGAGGGTTTCTAAAAGAAACCCCTGAATATGGGACTCCTCGCTCGACATGGTTCTCTTCATCGTAGTTGCCATCCGTCTATTCACACATAATTAACGTAATTTAGTTCATTCGATTATATATAAAGAATCAAGGAGTGTACTTGTATATACATTGAAAAGCAAACAATTACATATCGTCATAATTATAAGGGTCATGCATCACTGACGGACATAGGTGGAGAAAGCCTCACACATGAGTCCACTAACTCAAAACATGACTAGTTTATAAGAACTGAGTTTCTTTTTCGACATAAACTGCCTTAGATAGGCCTTTTTGTTCTCACATCGCCTTGGCTTGGGTACGAAAGGATGTGTCGGTGATGGTAAAGTTGGAGTGTGTTTCAGTGGTATTTGCCAGGTAAAGCCGCAATATAGACTGATGATGTTTGTTTATACTAAGGCATGGCAAAATGATAATTCAAGGAATCTGAGAAATCAATCAACGAGTAGAGGAAATTATATGCCTCTTTTGGGCTGTATAGGCCAGGGGGAGGTATTACCAGGTGGTAACTGGGTGAGTCATAAGCCGCAATAGGGAAAACAATTGTTTCCTCTCAGGCTCGGTAACCTTACCAAAGTCGATGAGGTTCTACTCCTTGTACTGGAGTTCTATGGTCCGTTGATGCACGAGGTCTTGTCCTTAACACCACATACTGCTCGTTGACCCATGTCAACAGTATGTTTTCTTTGACATTCGTTGGTGAAATGCCCCTCATCTTCACAGAACTGACAGTCCTCGACTTTGAATGAACACATCCATTCTGGGTGCATATTATGACACCGATAGCAATAATCTGTTGGGTCGTGAGTTGCCATCTATATTTAACAAAATATTTTTCTAAGGTTAGAATTTTGCTAATAATACTTATAGTGCGATATTGTGAGCATGATGAATCTCGAACTAGGTTTTTCAGACTTAAGTTTTGATACAAATTCTGTAATGCCTCGGATTTTCAAAACAAAACTTTGTCCAAATTTCATGGATTTCTTTTTGTTTTTTGGAGTAGAATTTAGAAAAGGCTTTAGCATCGAAAATAAATGATAGTTAGTCATGGGTTTTAGAAGATGTCGGGCAAGTCACAGGTCTATGAACTCATTGTCCACCAAAATATTTCATTTAAGCAAACCAAAATGAGTGATTTATTATAAATAGTACTGCTTAATAAATCAATACTAGATAAAACTGAGTTTGTAAACGAAAATGTCCAACACAATCTAGAGAAACCTTGGATTTAATTGATGCCGCCCTACTTCGCATATCACATCGTAGGTTCAGTACCTGTATCCCTCATAAAACAGGGTCAAAACTATTCCTAGTCGGGTTGAAAAGCATTTTAATTCTAATAAGTATAATACTTTGAAGACTTAAAAAGTCATTTTTGGGCCACAGTTAAATCATCGTAGCTCAAGTCTCCATGACTTAGCGTATCAGTATCCTATGAATCGAAGCAGGGTTTTCACGAGCCTATCTTAGCCATGTGGATACAATTTGGGTTATTTGCCCGATCGGTCCAGTAGTGTACCGAGATCAATACCTTATACAAGGTAATGCATGAGTAACACTAATGCACATTCATTCATTCATCAGTGTAGCTATAGCTCATGCATTGTTTCGATAATTATGAGTTTACCCCATAGTACGCGAAAGAACTTAACTTAGACGTCAAATAAAGCCATCTAAGCCATCTAAATAAAGCCATTTGAAGTGGCAACCAGAATCTCCAATGCACAAGGAATAGTTAGGCCATTTTCATCTGATCATGGTAGGTTGCCAATTGCCAATCCCAAAGGACAATAGTGGAGGTGAATAAATGCCCTCACTAGTGCTGGGCTGTTATTTAGAATACATTCTAGTGCTGATTCCTTAAGCAGCCTGTGGATCGATAATTATTGTCCATGTTGTATGCAAAATATTCTGTAGCTTCCAATTGACAAATAGTGTTCCAAAGATTAAAATATACGAGAGGGAACTTTATTTTATGATAGAAATGCACCAGCCAAGTAGAAATGGGCTTAATATGGAAGATTCTTATGGAAAATTTTCAAAAAATAAAACACCAACCTTTACAAAAAGCTAAGGCTGCGTCTAGTACAAAAAGACTGCACCTTTAGATGGCCAAGGCTGGCCCTTGCAAACCTGCCAAAACAAATAATGGAACTGAGGTAAAGCTTGACATGACCATCTCAAAAGATGCTATAATGCTAAATTCTATCCAACCACATCTAATATATTTGTATTATACCTCAACTGTACCAAATCTGATGGGATCCAGGTTTGGTACATAGGAATATGTGTTGAACTTACGGTATCTGATTAATGTATGAGGCAGGATATAGTTTATGACCCGTGCCTGACCTGAGTTCCATTAAGATCTTCATTTTTCAATGTAATAACATTTAAAAAATATTATTTTACTATGTATGGGTTGGGTCTGGTTTATGTAATCCTTATCAGACTCTGGTATGCTTTTTCTTAATTATGGTGCGTCTGATCAGACCCATTTCCGAACCAGCCAGTACCAGCACCTTCCAATCGAATCTGGATCTGAATCTACTTGATTTTAGCAAAGGTCCGACCCTTTGGCACCCGAATTTGGATAGGAAGGCTCCGATCCAATAAAATGAACTCCAGGAATAGTGGTATCCCACTAGCTACTTTGGATGCCAAATAAGATAGGTGCCGCTTGTTATGTTCAAATTTAGCACTAACCTTGTAAATGCCATTTCATCTGACCTGCAGCCAACCAATGTCACAAATATCACTCCTGCAAAAATCTCAACCAAGGGGAATCTGGTGATATTCTGAAAAACAAATATCTACAAAAGCACGCTCAACGTTATGATGCAAAATTATTTTGGGAATGTCACTCTTTTCCCCATTAACTGTCCAGTGGTTTGGCTTAGTGGGCTGAGGTTTAGACCGTTTGACGGGCAGTCTAGGTTCAAATTTCATGGGCGTCACTCCTCTGCATAAGCCTAAGCTTGGTGACTCCCTGGGTCGAGGGGGTAAGCCCTTGGAGTTTTATGCCGACATGAACAGAGATTGCAAATGCAACAGGCTGAGCCAGCGCAGCTAGGTCTCTGTGCCTGGGGCAGTTTCTCCGAGTAAAATAAAAAAAAAACTGTCCTTCAGTGTACTTTGTGACAGCACAATACCACCTAAGAACAAAGGGCAGATCAGGTCACACTGCATATAACTGCACTTCCATCTTAAATTTATGAAGAGTTCAGACTTCCACATGCTAGAGACATAACGAGGCATGGGGTTGCAAACTGTTCGGATCCAGGTTGGGACTTTTGCAAATTTTGGCTGTTTTGGATTCGATCAGATCCAATTCTCCAATGTATTTTCTGATCCGAAATCCGAACAGTTTTGCATCCCTAACGAGACATAACGATCCAATATGTTGGATGCCATCATCTTAGAAGGTGGTGGCCCCAATTGTTCCAAGATCATGATCCTTTGATGGACCCACCACAAGAGCTCTTTTCTTTTGATCCTTAGGATCATGTTGGTAACTAGGAATTGAGTTGATCTCAATGTCATAACTAACATTCTCAGGAAAATCTTGCAATAAACTTTATTTTTCTTCAAAAGAAAATTTTGAAAAAATATTGGTATACACAAAATATAAAAATATACAACATGCATAAAATCATCTAGAAAATAAAAAAGCAAAAAAACAGTATTATAGAGTTTGTTTTTATTGCATTAGTAAAGGGACAAAATGAGATGTTTTCCAGAAGACAATATTTTGTAAATATAACTTTTTTATTGAACCTGTTGGCCTTTGAAAATATATATCATGATAAAATCCACAAGTTTCCAAAATATCTTGGATAAACGTGAAATAGGTTCATCTCCAAAGAAATATTTTGAATTCAAAAGAATTTTTTTTCAACAGACATGCTCTGCATACTTTTTTTAGGAATATTATTGACATTTTTATCGAAAAAAGAAAAAAAGAATAAAGGAAAAGGTGGCAAAAAGAAAAAGTGTAGGGCCATCTTTATGGCATACCAAGGAGTATAATTTTTTCCCTTTGAGACGTAACTGGTGAGTGTGGGGTGCCTTTTGCTTTCTCCAAAATTTTCTCTTTTTTCACTTTACTTTTTTTATATGTTTTCTTTTTAGTTTTCCCATGGAAAGATAAGTGAGGGAGGTGGTGGGCATGGATCCATAAAGCAATAGGATGCCTAGGGGTGTCAACGGGTCGGGATTACCCGAATCCAACCTGAACCAAACCCTATAAGGTTCGGGTATGGTGATAAATAATAAGGCCTGATTAAAACCCGGGTCCACACCCAAAGGTTCGATTAACACATGGACCCATGTATAGTTGGTGAAATTTTATACCAGACCCGGACCTGACCCAAGTTCCGATTAAGACCGGCAAGTTTTCAATGTAAAAATGATAAAAAAATATGATTTTACTGGCTATGGTCCGGGTCTGGTTCATGTAGTTCTTATCAGATTTGGGTATGGTTTTTCTTATAGTGGACCTCATTAGACCCAAGTCCGAACCCAATACCATACCCAAAAATTGAGTCCAAGTCTGGTTCCTTGTAGGTCTAGGAATGAAACTTCGTTGTCTTTTTTTTTTTTTGGATATGAAACTGCGTTATGTCAGATGATGCAAACGGGTTCGCTCCAGGCCCCACTCTGATTTTAATTATTAGATTAGATCCTCACCCACTTTACAGTCCAATAAGGTTGCGGTGTTAAGATGGATTGGATCTGATGACCACTCTGACTGGACTAGTTTTGCCTATTGCCAACATGGATCCATGTCACCGAGAAGCCACGGGCTAACTTAAGTCCTTTGCATAGAAGTGCCATTTGACCACACAGTTTGGATCAGTGTAGTACCATATCTTCTCCAATCAGGATATATAGTCTACGAAAAGATTTCTAAACCAGGATCAAGCCTAAGCCTACTGTTACACTTCCTTATAACTAGGGGTGCCAACGGCCCTGGTTTACCCAGACCCGACCCGAACCAAACCCTATAGGGTTTGGGTATGGTGATAAATAATAAGACCTGATTAAGACCCGAGTCTGTACCCGAAGTTTCGATTAATACATGGACCCGGGTATAGTTTGTGAAATTTTAAACCAGACCCGGAATCAGCTCGAGTTCTGATTAAGACAAGCAATTTTTCAAAGTAAAAATGGTAAAAAATATGGTTTTACCAGGTATGGTCCGGTTCTGATTCATGTAGTTCTTATCGGGTCCGGGTATGATTTTTCTTATAGTAGACCCAATTAGACCTGGGTTCTAGACCCGATACCATACCCAAAAACTGAGTCCAAGTCGGATGCCACCTGGGTCCAAACCAAACCCGACCTGTTGACACCACTACTTATAACTGCGTCCTATCAAGCACAGAAAGTTGAAGAAGCGGCATAGACGTAAGAGAAGACAAGAGAAGGTAAATTAAATCTCCAACGAACTGGTTGTTGGCTGCTCTTGTGAGCAAGGGGTTTAATTGGGTTTATATGGCCCAAGCTTGGTACTTACTTTTGAAAGGCTTGTGGAACGATTGCACGCCACTGATCTGTGTAATCATTATGTTTGCTTAGTAAAAAAAAATTTACATTCAAGAAAAATGAAAATTAAACCTCGATCCACTTTATATATAGGGACGTCAATGAATCTGATTTTGTCAGATATCCAACCGAATTTGATTTTGATTAGTTGCATTTGGTAAGCCAAAAACCATATCGCAGATATGGTTTTGATCTTTTGCTACCGAATGCTATCCCAATTTGATGGATATCTGAATGTGTTTACATGTAAAAAGTGAACATGGTACCAGATTTTTACCATCCAAACCCAAATCCAAGTTTTATCCTTTAGCTAACATCTGATTAGGCGAATATGGTATTAGCCACTTCTGGTACCGATCCCAGCCGTTAACATCCCCCTCTATATCTGCTCCAAATGCAGCCAGTTGCAAACAATGTCTCATAAGGTACAATACGGTTCATTGCTTGGTCAAACATTAATTAAGATATTCAGGTTGTTATTTGTTAACATAAAGCCATAAGCTTGGGCCACCAAGGCAACCACTTCTTTCATACAAGGTAAAAGGTTAGAACCGATCTCTACAATTAGTATGGTTTGTAGTGGTAGGTGTACTCTCTCTCTCTATATATATATATATATATATATATATATATGTTGGGTCCAGCCCTATTCCTAATTAATGGTGTGAGGAAGTAGAATAGTCACCCACTTCTCATTAATGCAGGAGAAATTGAAGGGTCAACTCTATCTCCTCATTAATGATGTGGGGAAGTGGAATAGCCACCTAACTTCCATTAATGCAGGAAGTTGAAAGGTTAAAACCCCTTCGGTTTCTAGAATGAGTCTAGAAGGCTCACTTCTAGAAGGTTCATATCTAGAATACTCTATGCCATCTATAAATAGAGGTGCAGAGGCTGTGTGCTGGAAGTAGAAGGGTAGAGTAGTTGTGTGCAGTGTGCAGAGAGAGAAGAAGTAAGAGAGTGAGAGTAGCAAGAAGAAAATGAAGGAAAAAGGTTCGTCACCACGCATTGATCCTAAGAGAGAGGTGTTGGTTGTGGTGTGGGTTTTGACTCGGGTTGTGCACCCGAGATGTAATCTTGTATTCATTTCTTCCTGTGATTTATTTGTTGTTATTGTCTTTAGCTTTAAGCAAGCTATTGGACGTTGCACTCTCTACTTTCATTATAGTGGATTATTCTCTCTGTGCCCCGTGGATGTAGGTCGTGTTGACCGAACCACGTAAACCCTTGTGTTTGATTTGATTGTGTCTTTGTTAGATCCTATATTGCTTCCGCATATTTTTTGTTATCTTAATTTCTCTATAATATATATATATATATATATATATATATATATATATATATATATATATGGGAAAAGAAAACCACTTGAATGAAAACCCTCTCAAACCTTACCAATAAAAACTTTTTTGTGTTTTTTTTTTAAATTTTGGCCTATACAAATGGGTTCAACATGATTGATTCACTATAAATCGATACTTGAATCATGAATTTTGAATAGAAAAATGGTATTTGGAGCCTCAAAAATTTATGAAATAGGCACGTTGTTGATTTCGAAACTTATAAAAACTTATTCATACATGGGAATCATCAAATGATGCAAGAACTGATTCTTATAAAAATATGCATATAGATTACATCTGTACTGTCAGAATTTTGCAAAAAAATACAAAAAATCCAGTAAAACATCTATTAGAGAGTTTTGAGAGGGTTTTCCACTGGGCAGGTTTTCATTTCCCTATATATATATATATATATATATATATATATATATATATATATATATATATATATATATATAGAGAGAGAGAGAGAGAGAGAGAGAGAGAGAGAGAGTTATTGACGTATCTATCCTCCTTAATTTGTACATAAAATGGTAGTCCCCACTTTTTTTCGATAAGAACGGTGGGGGATTAAGGCCCCTCCTTTTATTGAGTAGGTACCACTTCAAAATGCCGATTTTGCGAGCATTTGTAGATTAATTTGTTGTAGATGTGTTGACATATCATCGTTTATTTACTGGTAAACATGTTATAGATCACATTATTTTTACAAACAATTAGATTTTTTTCATTGCAAAGTTTGTTGAGTGGGTTTAGATGAGGTATTTTTCATTTTTAAATGTGGTAAGCGCATATTATAATTGTATATAACTCCGCCTGTGTATAACTGTTTAGTTATACACTGCCGGTCCCAAGCCCGGATAAAGGAGGATGGTTGCGGTGGGCCTGTGACAGCCAACATAAAAACTTAGTCATACCCTATGAATATGAACCAATATGAGAATTTCGTTGGGGCGTTCCCTACTGAGCGACGCGTTGTACTCTATAGGCCCGGAGGCAGTGATAAATGGGCAAGGGTTGCTAGGTCGTTGCCCAGAAGCGACGCGTCACACCGACGCTTGGGTGTGGTGTCAAATAGGCAAGGGTTCCCTCACTTTGTTGGACGGGTGGGGGTAAAGAAGTTAGTCCAAGACCATAAAATTAAGTTAGCCACTTGGAACATAGGGTCTTTAACTGGTAAGTTGGTAGAGTTAGTAGATGTTATGTGTAGAAGAAAGATTGATTTTTTATGTCTACAAGAGACCAAATGGGTAGGTGAGAAAGCAAAAGTGATAGAACCTTGGGGATATAAGATTTGGTATACAGGAATAAATAGGAATAAGAATAAAGTAGGAATCGTTATTAGTCGTGAGTTTATAGATAATGTAGTTGAGGTCCGTAGGAAGGGTGATAGGATTTTATTTATTAAATTAGTATTAGGTACGGATATTATTAATATTATAAGTGTTTATGCACCTCAAGTAGGTTTAGATGATTCCATTAAGCATCAATTTTGAAAAGATTTAGATGGAGTAGTACAAGGGATATCTTATGAAGAAAAACTTTTCATCGGTGGTGACCTTAATGGACATGTAGGCATTAGTAGGGATGGATTTGAGAGTATCCATGAAGGCTATGGTATAGGAGAAAGAAACAAAAGTGGAGAAAGGATTTTAGATTTTGGTTTGTCCTATGATATGATCTTAGCAAACACTTGGTTTAGGAAGAGGGAGTCTCATCTAGTAACATTTAAAAGTGGGGTTAATGTGAGTCAGATAGATTTTTTCCTACTTAGAAAGAGAGATCGGGGTTGTTGCATCGATTGTAAGGTTATACTGGGAGAAAGTGTAGCTACACAACATAGAATCTTAATTTTAGATCTTAGAATTAGATAATGTCACAAAATGGATAGACATAGGATAGATCCTAGAATTAAGTGGTGGGCACTGAAAGGAGCTAAACAAGGAATATTTGTAGAGCAGGTAGTTAAAGAAGCTGATTGGTGTCTCAAGGAGGATTCAGAATCAATGTGGAATAAGATAGCGGGTGGCATGAGAAAGGTGGCGAAGGAGGTATTGGGTGACTCTAAAGGCGGTGCACTGCTAGGTAAGGATACATCATGGTGCAACGAGGATGTCAAATTAGCTGTTAAGGTTAAAAGAGAGTGTTATAGAAATCTAAGTAAGAGTCGTGATAATGAGAATTTTGAGAAGTCTATGATAGCAAAGAAGGAAGCTAAAAAAGTAATTCGGAATGCGAGGAATAAGGTATATAAGGAGGTTTATGACAAGTTGGATACCAAAGAGGGCGAGAAGGATATTTATAGGCTTGCAAAGATGAGAGATAGGAAATCGTGGGATCTGGGTATGGTTAGATGTATCAAAGATGAAACACAAAGGGTTTTAGTCAAAGATGAGGAGATTAAGGAGAGATGGAAAAATTATTTTGATAAGCTATTTAATGAAAGTCATGCTCAGGATCTTGGAGACTTCTCCATTCTTTTTCATGAGATGAATCGTGACTTCATGCACAAGATTCAAAAGAAAGAAATTGCAGAGGCTTTGAAGAAAATGAAATCAAGAAGGGCAGTTGGCCCAGATGGTATATCTATCGAGGCTTGAAAATGCTTGGGAGAAAAAGGTTTAGAATGGTTGACAAATCTTTTTAACAAGATTTGGCGGACAAATAAGATGCCTAATGAGTGAAGAAAGAGTACTTTGGTGCCTCTATATAAGAATAAGGGTGATATACAAGATTGCACAAACTATCGTGGTATAAAACTCATGAGTCATACTATGAAACTTTGGGAGAGGGTGATTGAGTATAGGTTGAAAAAGGTTGTCATGATATCGGAGAATCAATTTGGTTTTATGCCTGGAAGATCAATTATAGAAGCTATACATCTTCTTAGACAACTTATTGAGAGAAATAGAGAGAGAAACAAAGATTTGTATATGGTTTTTATTAATTTGGAGAAGGCATACGATAGAGTACCTAGGAACGTTCTCTGGTGGACAATGATAAAGAAAGGTGTTTCTCTCAAGTACATTAGTATAATTAAAGATATGTATGAAGGAGTAGTAACCAATGTCCGCACTTGTGGAGGGGTGACAACCAATTTTTCTATAACGGTTGGGTTACATCAAGGATCCGCTTTAAGGCCTTTCCTATTTGCTATAGTGATGGATGGGCTTACGAGATCAATTCAAGAAAATGTGTCGTGGTGTATGTTGTTTGCTGATGATATTGTTTTGATTGATGAGTCTAGAGCTGGGGTTAATGCTAAGTTAGAATTATGGAGACAGACATTGGAGGCAAGAGGTTTTAAGTTGAGTAAGAGTAAGACCGTATACATGGAATGTCGGTTTAGTAAGCAGCATAGTAGTGATGGGAGTGTAGTGAAGCTTGGTGAGCAAGAAATACCGGTGGATGATTGTTTCAAATATTTGGGATCTATAATTCAAAAGTATGGAGAAATTGATGAAGATGTAAATCATAGGATAAAGGTTGGGTGGATGAAATGGAAGAGTGTAACTGGAGTGTTGTGCGATCGTAGAATGCCATTGAGGTTAAAGGGAAAGTTTTATAGGATGACTATTAGCCCCGCTTTACTATATGGTACGGAAAGTTGGGCTGCCAAGAGACATCATATTCAAAAAATGAGTGTAGCTGAGATGCATATGCTGAGATGGATGTGTGAAAATACAATAAAAGATAAGATTCGGAACGAGGTGATACGTAAGAAGGTAGGCGTTGCACCCATTGAAAATAAGATGAGAGAGAATCGTTTACAGTGGTTTGGACATATTCGGCGAAGGCCTAATGATGTTCCAGTTAGAAGGATGGAGAAATGAAAAAATATATTAGTTAAAAGAGGTCGGGGTAGGCCTAAGAAGACATGGATGGAGGTGATAGGAAAGGATATGAATGCTTTGACCTCACCGAGGACATGACATTGGATATAAATGATTGGAGGAGAAGGATTCATGTGGAAGACCCAGAATGATTTTCTTTTTTGGTTCATATCGCCAACCCCAATTGTTTTGGGATGAAGGCGTAGTTGTTGTTGTTGTTGGTAAGCGCATATTACATTACAACTTGATGATAAAGAAATCTAATTGCTTTGGTAAAACTGTTTCAACCCAAAGCATGGTTTCAGTAAATAATTAATTCACACATTTACATGCATAAATATTGCAAGAAAGACATTTAACCATGGCTTTGGTAACCAAGTCATAAACGGTGGTTAAGAAACCATTTAACTTTATTTTAAAAGTGGTTATGAGAGAGAGAGGGGGAGGGTTAGTTGAGGAGGCTGGATCAGATGCAATCACATTGCACAAATGCAATGTGCCGCTGCACCTGAATGCCCTCCATCTGCCCAAGACAGCCTATGAGATATGGGACCTAACAGTATATGTTGGGTGCAGCAGCATACTGCATTTGTGCAATGTGATTGCATTTTATTCAAATTCTTCGTTGGGTGAGGGTGCAGGGGAGCAGCGTATCCCCACTCGCTCTCATTTTTTGTGCAGGCTCTGACACCGGAATCGGTCCGGTGATTTGGAATTAAGGCCGTTTTCAATTCATCATGTTGTATCCTCCACCATTATTCGCATATAACGCAAGTTTGCCTGTGTACATGTATATCATTCAAAAAAATAAAGCTGGGGCAGAGACAGAGAAACCCACACCCTCTCTCTCTCTCTTCCAAAGGAATTTTAAGTACCATTGTAAGGATACATCCATCCCAAAGATATAGATACATCGAGCTTTCTCCCTTCCTACTGCATTCCGCATCACCCACTTCACATGACTCATTCCTCTGCCTCTACAGCCCCTATGCCCGTCAAGCTCCTTTCCTTCCTCATCTTCTTCCTCTTCTCTTCTGCAACTCCCTCTCTTTCCTCTGCACCCTTCAACCCAGAAGGTTTGGCTGTTTCTCTCTCTCTCTCTCATTTGAAGTTATGTTTGTTTTTCATCGTTTCCTCTATAAAACTGAAATGGTTTCTTTTATCTGTTTGTGTGTGTGTGTGTGTGTGCGTGTGCTTGTGTTTTCTCTTTGATGTGATTTGTGTTTTTGCTCTTTTATGTGATTGTAGTGGACGCCTTAATCGAAATACGTAAAGCAGTGATAGACCCACATAGAGTTTTGGGTAATTGGGATGAAACCTCTGTTGACCCATGTAGTTGGGCATTGATCACTTGCTCCACGGAAAATCGGGTCACTGTATTGTAAGTCCTTCCCTTGTATCCCTTCTGATTTTAATGCATTCTAGTGGACAAAAGAATTTTTTCTAATTTCCGTTTCTTGTTTTGATTTCTAGAGAGGTAGCAAACCAGAGTCTGTCTGGTATATTATCTGCAGCAATAGGAAATCTGACCAATCTCCAGCAAGTGTAACGATTTGTGTCTACCTTTTCTCTGTTTTTTCCCCATTAAAACAAGGAATCAAGGTTTTCAGTCGGTTGTTATTATTCAAGTCATTTATTTCTGAACTTATTTGCATTTATTACACATAGGTTGCTTCAAAACAATAATATCTCTGGAGAGATACCTGCAGAACTGGGGAAACTTCCAAAATTAAAGACACTTGATCTTTCTAATAACAAATTTTCTGGACCTCTCCCTTATAGCCTTGGTCAGCTCACCAGTCTTCAATATTTGTGAGTATTTATCCTTTTTCAAGTTTTCACTCTGTGTGCGTGTGCGCGTGTGTTTTCCTTCCTTTTCTTCACTTGTAATGTATGGTCTTATTTTTCTTGAGGTAAATAACATAGTTATGTTTGAGTGCATGCAGGAGGTTAAACAATAACAGTCTCAGTGGAGGTTTTCCCGTTTCTCTTGCTAAAATCCCACAGCTTATTTTTCTGTAAGTCTATTCTCCCATTTATTTTTCACTGAGAAGATGAAGTGCTAAATTCCTAAAAGGTTTCTAGATATGGTGATGTTTAATGACTTTTAGATGCCATGATGTTACAGGGACTTGTCTTTCAACAATTTGAGTGGACCTGTGCCCAAAGTTTCAGCTAGAACATTCAAGTAAAAATGTTCTGTGGCATCCTTTGTTATGTTCTTTTCATATTGTTGTTTTTTCTTATGTGGGTTTTATTTTATTTGATGACAGTATTCAAGGCAATCTTCTAAAATGTGGAAGCGGTTCTACGCAAGATTGTTCCACAACAACTCAGTCAACTGTTCTTTCTTCCCCTCTAAATGCATCACCTGGTACGTTTCTTTCTCTTCATCCACTAATTATTCTTCTTTCCTTTCTCGCTGTATGTTTCAACACGATTTTCTACAATTTAGCATTTGGGTATCTAAAGATCTGTTTTGTTGGTTTTTTTTTTTTTGTCATTTATTTTTTATTTAGGAAAACAAAAGGGCCATAAAGTAGCTGTTGCATTTGGAGTTGCTCTTGGCTGCACTTCAGGCGCCCTCCTTGTTTTAGCTTTTGTAGCTTGGTGGAAAAAGAAGCAAAACAAGCAAATGATCCAAGATGACTATGGTTGGTCCTTTTCTTCTTAATCTAAATTTCTTCATCCCAAAAAAAAAATTTGTTGTAATTTTTTAAAGCAGCAATTTTAGGCTTATATTTTGTTTGAATTTAAATTCAGATCATCACCATGATGAGGAAATGTTGTGCATGGGGAATCTGAAGAGATTCAGCTTCAGGGAACTCCAGCTAGCAACTGATAACTTCAACAGTAAGAGGATACTGGGGAAAGGTGGGTTTGGGAATGTGTACAAGGGCTATTTGCAAGACGGAACGTTGGTGGCGGTCAAGAGACTAAAGGATTGTAGTAATGGTGGTGAGACTCAATTCCACACTGAGATTGAGATGATCAGTTTGGCTGTTCACAGAAATCTCTTGAGGTTGCTTGGTTTCTGCATTACCCCTTCCGAAAGACTCCTTGTCTACCCTTTCATGTCCAACGGCAGTGTTGCTTCCAGGCTTAGAGGTAAGTGCTCTCTCTCTCTCTCTCTCTCTCTCTCTCTCTCTCTCTCTCTCTCTCTCACACACACACACACACACACACACACACACACACACACACATCATGCGTCTGCTTTTTCTTTTATTTACACACTCCTTGTTTTGCCTCAAAAAAAAATGTTCGATTAAATGGATATTAACAATTTACTGTTCAATTAAATCATATAGGAAGAAAAAGGGGTGTGCTAGCAGTTGTGATTCGTTACTTGGCATGGTATTTCCACTCCTAGTGGAATTCTTATGTAAATTTATTTGTCATTGGTAAAGATATAGGTATCAGCATGATTAATTAAATTGATATGTATGGCTAAGCAAGGTATAGATGGTAGAGTTAATAAATTAGAGAATTATGCAAAATCTGTGTTTGCACATAAGTTTTTGGAAAACCTAAAAACCCAAGTTGGGAGGTTAAATAGAGCATTTGGACAACTGAGCCGGAGTTCCCATGGGCTTGGACAAACTGAACTGAGTGCCACAAAGCATCACTAGTTGAGCTGACTGTTGAAATTTTGAATAATTTCCCAAGGGTGTGTTGGATTTATGATTGGCTAGGCAAAACGACCATGAACTCACGTGATTGCTTGGAGAAAATAAGAAACTATGGGCATCACAAGTTCTACGAATTCAATTCATTGCTTTAGGAAAGTCAGGAAAAATCTAGGGAAATACAATTCTGCTGGATTGAGTCCCCAAACAAATAATCTATGGGCCTAGTGAGAATTCTTAATAATAAGAGTTATAAATCATGAGAATTCTTACCTCCATATCCATAAGCACTCTAAGGAACATTCAGTTTCTCTTGGTGATGATTCTTATATCGTTTTGTTTGTTTGGGCAGCAAAACCCAGTCTTGATTGGAACATGAGGAAGAGAATTGCATTAGGAGCAGCTAGAGGTCTTGTGTATCTGCATGAACAGTGTGACCCGAAGATTATTCACCGTGATGTCAAGGCTGCTAACATCCTTCTTGATGATTACTGCGAGGCAGTTGTTGGTGATTTTGGTCTAGCAAAGCTCATGGATCACACTGATTCACATGTGACAACTGCTGTCAGGGGAACTGTGGGTCACATTGCTCCAGAGTATCTCTCCACTGGACAGTCATCTGAGAAGACGGATGTTTTCGGATTCGGGATTCTCCTCTTGGAGCTCATTACCGGCCAGACAGCTCTTGATTTTGGTAATAAAGCAGCAAACCAGAAAGGAGCAATGCTGGACTGGGTATGCATTTCAAGTTTTACACAACACTGTCTTTTCGTTCTTGCTGTTACCTATGCTTATACTGTCCAGCAAATTTTTTATTTAATGAACAAAATCTCTTCATTAGATGACAAGAACACCTTTACATCCTTATATTTTATCATTGCGTACAAACAAAGATACTCTTCTTGTGAGTAGCTTTGTCATTTATTGGTATTCACTGGCTTTATTCATTTTGGAATTTTGCATCGGTTTATGTATGGGCATGAGGATACTACAATTGCACATAATCAAGATATTGCGCATTTGGTTTTAGTTAGAAAGGATGGCATTGGGAAGTATTTTTGTCCCTTCCATCCCTCTTGTCCTGTACTTGGGGAGAGCGGATCAGTTCATATTGTATATAACCGATTTATAAGTTATATTCAATCCCCACCTCACATCTCACTTGACGGAGGTGTGTGGGACCCCCACTCTCACAGTTCCCAAGTCAGATGTGTGGTGGGGATTGAATATAACAATAAGACCTGATCTGTTTGCTTGCTTGGAGGGAATATGTGTTGAATCTACTAGAGACTAAAGGCTAGACTAGGCTGGAGTGTGGTCACTCTTATGGGAGATGGGTTGGACTTAGTGAGGCTGATCAGTTTGTTTTGAAGTGTGTTGCAGGTTAAGAAAATGCATCAAGAGATGAAGCTTGATTTGCTAGTAGATAAGGATTTGAAGGGAAATTATGACAGGATTGAGGTTGGAGAGATGGTTCAGGTGGCCCTCCTCTGCACTCAGTACTTGCCCATCCATCGGCCTAAGATGTCTGAAGTTGTCAAGATGCTGGAAGGAGACGGGCTGGCACACAAATGGGAAGCCCCCCACAACAACAACCAAACAGTGGATTTCAATGCCAAGAAAAAGAAGGGAAGCAACAAGAGGCTAACCAGCACAAATTCATATTCAGACGATGCCAAAATGACGATGGCTGATGATGATGATGGCAGTGGTGGTGCTGCTCTTGATACCCAATCTATGGAGCTCTCTGGTCCCCGATAAAGCCCAAGTGGAAATTCTTTCTTTTCCAGATGGATCTTAAATTACAATGCATGATTCCCATTTAAAATTTTTGTTTCCTTTTTCTTTTTCTTTTGCTTTGTGAAATGCCTTTGATGTCATCTTTGTACATTAAATGTAAATGCTATATGGGAACGTAGAATCTCTAATCTAATACATGTTTTCCCCAAAATGAACTGTAGACATCACATTTGTAGGATCTGATTTACAAGGCATGTTATATATATATATATATATATATATGTGTGTGTGTGTGTGTGTGTGTGTGGAGAGAGAGAATCTTAGGAACCCGGGGGTGGTCTATCACCTAGGCCAGGTTCTACAATCTACACCATCAAAAGCTAAAGGATGCTTAGCTCATAAAATATGCTCTAATTTGATTGAATGTTTTCTACAACTCTTGGTTGTGATAGTCATATGTGAATGGTCATTAACGTATGGTTGGTTAGAAATTGTTAAAAGTAAATATTATTAATTTATAATGTAGTTCACATCTTAGAATTCCATGTATTTATAGTGGCTGGATGGTGCCCATATGCAAAGGCCTGGACCGTTGAAGGGATCTGACTAAAACATTATTTAAAATGCCGACATACATTTTTTGGAATCCAGCTTTTTAGGAGAAAGAGGTTCCAAGGGTTGGAAAATAAATAGACACCATAGAACATAGAATATTTTTTATGCAGGGAAGTGCGCCCACCAAGAAAAGGTGGGAATTTCATCTTTCTTGGGGGATGCGCCCGTTTGCATCAAAAGACAAAATGGATTGGAGGATTCCCTGGACATGCCCTGTTAACACATGGCTGGCACAAGTTAGTTGTAGGAAAAACCAAAGCCCTATATCTGATTGGTCAGCCTAAAGGGGTTTGGCGTAATGGGATGTGGGGGGCTACGCCGCTAGTCTTGCGGTCTAGGTTCAAATCTCATGAGCGTTACCTTTGTGCAAACTGAAGCGTGGTGCGTAAGCTCTTGGAGTTTTACACTCATGATAGTGACCGTAAGTACGACAGCAGAGCCAGCACGGCTAGGTCTCTATTCCTAGAGGTGGTTTTTCCGTGTAAATATATAAAAAAAGTCAGACTAGTCATCCAAAAGCAAGTTTCTTTGGAATGAATATTGATGAAATTTTAATTAATTTGTTTTTTCTTAAAAAAAAATCTTACAATACGACTGCAAGATCGCTTGCATGGCCAGTGGGGGAGAGGGGTTGTGAAGGTGTTGAGTTGAAGACCTCATATCAAACTCCGCTGGCACACTGGTATGTCTGTAGCTTTAAGAGGTTGGCCATGTAAGGCAAGGTGGTCATGGAGCCCCCACCTGGGGTTTTCCCTCGGTTCAGCGAGGGTTTATCATCATAAAAAATACATCTTACAATTATGTGCAAAATTTCAAATCCCTCTTGTTCCTTGAACTGATCAGACAAAAACCTTTTAGTGATTCTTTAAGCATACACCATTTAAGGGGAGAAAATTTTGTTTTCATTGTGTACAAGAATTAGAGGTAGGGTCTTACAAGGGCTCCGCTAATATGGTAGGGGCGACTTGTGAATGTCACCAGTTTTTTTTTTCAAATTTGACTTGGCAAATGTTTTTGACATGGTCCATTTTTTATTAATCAGCCGTTGAATCATGTCTTTCATGAAAAATGATTTTTTAAAGATTGAATATTTACAAAAATTTTACGCCATTGATTTAAGCCCTTGTGAAAACATGTTTACCTGTGATAATGAATGATACAAAAACCAATTCCTACAAAATCAAGCATATATATCATATTTGTGCAGTAAGATTAAAAACATATAAAAAAAACTTAAAAAATACTTCATTTACCTAATTCATACCTAAGTGCTCCCCACCTAAACCCTACTTCAAGAAGTAGCAGTTAGACAAGTTCTAGAACTTGTTACAAATCACATATTAGTGATACGGATCAAATTGACCTAGATCTAAAACCCATTCAATCCAGAGTAGCTGGCTGGTGGGGCCCGCCCTGGAGGGAGTCCTCCCTTATTTTTGGACTAAACTAAAATTGAAGAACCATATTTTTGGCCTGTCTATTTTTGAAGATTCTAAAAGAAAAGAAGCTAAGGTTAGCCTAGGTCTATTTTTGGTGAACCTAAAACTAGAGCACCCTATTTCTAGAGGTCCTAAAAGTAGGAGTGTTAAGAATAAGGAGGGAGCATTGGTGGGACCCACTCAAGGTATTTCTAGAGCTCATTGAAACGACGTAACAACTGGGTTTATAATGGTTCTCATAATGAAAAAAGAAGACCAAGGGTTGGTCTATTTCTAAAGGATCCAGAAATAGACTAGTCCAATGAGGCTTAACTAGACTTAGCCTTAGTCCATTCAAGTTCTAACTAGAATTAGGATTGTATTTAAAAATATTGTGTAACTTGTGCAAGGGTTTATGAAACCCCTTTCAGCCTATATATAGGTCTTGTTATTTCTTTTTGAAAATTATCAAATGAAAAATTAAGTTGAATTCTCTCTCTCTCTGAAATCTTGCCCCCTCTCTCTAAATATGTCTCTCTTTCTCTGTCAAGGGTTTGGCCCTCTCACTTTCACACTTTGCTGAAGAAGACCTCTAGTAAGTTGTGTCCACTAAACTAAAGCTTAGGCTACTGCCCAAGGTTTACCTCAGCAGACACGTGCCAACCCGAATCCAGACGATTAGCACTATCCCAAGCCAAAAGACCTTAACCAACCAATCACAACCTCTGTAGAAGAACCCCATTGAGTTTTCCTAGCCCAAGTTTTTTGCCCTATTCCAAATCTAAGTTTGAACTTACATGTTCTCAAGTCAGCTCACCTAGTTTCTATAGAACCCAAAAAGGTTGTCAGACATAAAAAAAAACTCCCTAGCCCAAACCATTAAGAATCTAGATTTAATTTTCGAACCTAGTGCTCCCCAGGGTGTCCTTAACCAAGTATTTGAATTTCATGATTTATTAAGTTCTTTGTACGGAGAACTCAATTTTTATAATTCAGGAATGTTTGTACCAAACCCATAATATATTTTTCTAGTGTTGAAAATACTTGCAACTTCAAAACTTTGTATATCCTTGTTCCCATGTCTCCTACCCCTAAAATTTTAACCAAACCTAGCTTGAGGTGTCTCAAATCATCCCTCAAAATTTGAGAAATTTCTACTTCATTGTTTGGGAGAATTGATTTTTTTCTCTGAAACTTTTAGAACTCGCTATCCTGTCTACCCAAGTTAGTCTACCTAGACCTTGACCTAGACCTAAATCGTGTCCAACCCCTTTTGAACTCCCTAGGCGCAAGCACACATCAAATTGATATGAGAGTGAATGATCCATTGTTTCTCTATTTTTCAGAAACTTTGACGATGAATCTGAAATTCATCAACAAAGTTGTCATAATGAGCAACACCAAACTCGGTAGTGTTTGCATGCCCGGTTTCGAGACCAACCTAAAAAATATCGCAAGCCTACTGCAGCAACTCCAGGAGAGAGTTCAATCTGCTTTGCAGCAACTTTGATCCATTGACCATGGTGGTGACGTTCACGAGAAGCATGCCAATTTTTTTATGTGCGAATCAATCTGGATGCTGCAACACTTTGACAAAACCGGCAAGAGGGCTCTTGTCGTTGTCACCAAGGCTAATGTGGTTCCTGAAGGTCTGTCAGAGAAGGTTACAGCAGAAGGATTGAGTTTGGATCTCAATTAAAGTGCCATTGACATCTTGCTACTAGTGTCAAGTTTTGCTAGACTTCCAATTCCTATTGAAGTTCTTGGTGAAACTTCATCTTTTGGAGCTTTCCTAGTTATAGTGGGGAGTGAAGAGGCATCTTGTCAACTAGAGCTAATGAAGCTCGAGTTGTGGGTGACACTACCCAAGCCCCAAAGAAGCTGGATCAGGAAGAAATGTTGTAGTTTAAAGTGCAAGAGTATGGTTCTATGTGAAATGCTCTCTCATGTGTATATCGTGAGTGCAGGAATCGTCAATTAATAATATGATCTCCAAATATTATCCAATGTATAGGGCTTAAGCGAATACGATAAATACTGCTACAAACTAGGAAGAACGTTAAATGTTCTTCATATTTACACGATGACTAATGACTACATTAGAGAAGTTTGTTAAAACAATAGCTATATTAGAGGGATCAACCAGCACAATCCGAGGGACCGATAATGATAACTCCATGATTTAATCCAGGTGGATTATCATTTGGAGTCATCGGATCATGTGATGAGTTGATGCTTATCTTATCGCGCCCCTACAAGATCAATGGGGGGGGGCTGCACATTGAGCTTGTGACGAAGGTTGATGAAGTGCACAAATGGAAGTGGTTTGGTTAGGCCATCCACGAGCTGGTCATGAGAAGAGATGAACTGGACTTGAAGATGGCTCTTGCGGACGTGGTCACAAACAAAGTGAAAGTCAATTTCAACATGCTTGGTTTGAGCATAAAAAACAAGATTGGCAACAAGATAGAGAGCCTCAATATTGTGACACTATAACACAGGTGGTGCTCGAGGAGGAAATCCAATTCACAGAGGAGAGAGTGTAACTAAAGTAGATCGGAAGCAACGCAAGCTAGGGATTTGTATTCAGCCTCTATACTCGAGCAAGCCATGATTTTTTGCTTACAAAATGACCAAGAAATGACATTCAGACCAAAAAAGACTACAAAGCCGACAGTATACTTGTGATCATCGGGACAGTTAGCCTAGTTTGCATCCGAGCAAGCGCTGAGCTGAAGAGAAGATGACAATTGAAGTAGTAGGCCATGATGCAAAGTCACCTTCAAGTAGCATAAAATTCTTTTGATTGTAGACCAGTGAGCATCAGTTGGTTGATACATGTACTGACACACCATATTGATAGCAAATGCTATGTCAGGACGAGTAAGAGATAGATATTGCAGGCCACCAACAATGCTGCAATATAGTGTGGGATTCTGGAACCAAGGCGAGCCAACTTTGGATAACTTGTAGGAGGAACTCATAGGGGTAGAAATAGGTTTATCATCAGCTATGCAAGCTCACCGAAGTAGAGTAAGAGTGTATAACCGTTGAGAGAGAGTCATGTCAGTGGAGGAATATAATACTTCAATGCCAAGAAAATAACTGAGCCGCCCAAGATCTTTGATGAAAAAGGCCACACCAAAGCGAAAAATCAGGTGAATGATCTTTGTTGAGGTGTTGCTAGTGATTATGATGTCATCCACATAAACTAATATATAGACAATGAGATCACCCTATTGAAAAATAAGCATAGAAGCATCTGATTGAGAAATAACAAAGCCATGAGAGACCAAATATGAGCTAAGACGCTGGTATCGGGCCCATGGAGCCTGCTTGAGACTATAGATAGCACGGTCAAGCTTGCAAATATGATAAGGGAATTGTGAATGCACAAAACCAGGCAGTTGGCTTATGTAAACATCTTCATCTAAAATGCCATTGAGAGAGACATTGTTGAAATCCAGTTGATGGATATGCCACTTGAAAGAAACGACAAGAGATAAAACAACCCGAATTTTGGTAGGTTTAACAATGATACTATATGTCTTAAAGAAATCAACCCCTTTCTTCTGGTGAAAGTATTTTTCCACAAGTCAAGCCTTATAATGGGCAATAAAACTCTCTGCATGCCTTTTAATGCGGTATACCCACTTAGAGTCGAAAACATTCAACTAAGGTTGTGGTGGAACGAGATGCCAAGTGTGATTATATAAGAGGTCTATGTACTCATCCTCCATGGCAGAATGCCAATGTTGATACTTGATGGCTTGCTTGTAGGTGGTAAGCTCAGTCTCTAAAAGTCAAGCATTGAAAGCAGTGTAGGTAATGGAGTACAAAGATGGAGAGAAGGATTTGGGTTTAAGCGAACCCATCATGCAATGGGTCACCATTTGATGAATATGATCAGGTGGACGGTCGATGGTTGGGACATGCTCAAAAAGAGGCATCGATGGGTCAGAGAAGATAGGCAAGATTGTAGGGGAATCAAGTGGGTAAGGCACAAGAAACTTTGGGGATGAGTGTAGAATAGGCAGGTCAAGTACAAGGTCAGTAGCAGGTGATGAGAGGATGACAGTAGGAGAGGGAAAAGGATTGACCAAGACCATCATGAGAAAAATTCCCCACTGTGCGAGATCGGGCTCAGATGCGGGAGACGAAGGGCAGGGTGAAACAAAGAGAGACTCATCAAAGAACACATGACAAGTGGCATAGGTGCGAGAGGTTTGAGGATTAAAGCAAATGTAGCCTTTATGATGGGGGAGGGGGGTGTAACCGAGAAAAATACAGGATTTGGTTTTTGGTTGAAACTTGGTGGAGTTGTATGGGGCAACTAGAAGATAGCAAATACACCCGAATACTCGAAGGTGATGATAGTCAAGTGATTGGTTTAGGAGAAGTTCATAGGGAGATTTATAGTTAAGCACTAGGGTGGGCAGGCGGTTGATAGTATAGACCACAGTTCAAAAAGCATCAACCCAAAATTCATAGGATAAGGAGGCATTGCTTAATAAATTGAGACCCATTTCTACAATGTTCTTATGCTTCCGCTCAACCAACCCGTTTTGCTCGGGCGTGTGGGGGCATGAGAAGCGATAAAATATACTATTGTTTTTAAGATAGGTCTCGAACTCACCATTATCTGACTGAAAAGATTTAATGCTAAACCCAAATTGGTTTTTCACAGTAGATTTGAAACCTTTAAACAGTCAAACACTTGAGATTTTGCCTTCAAAGGAAAGAGCCACAAAAAATGACTAAAATCATTCATGATTAACAAGTAGAAACGAAAACCTTCACGAGAGATAACAGGAGCTGGTCCCCAGACATCAGCATTCAATAGTTCAAGAGGTTGTGAACTATATGATAAGGAGCATCTAAATGGAAGTTTGCGAGCTTTTCCAACAAGACAATGTCTACAAACCTTTGTACTCTTATCATTATTAAAGGAAATAGCATTATTAGTTTTAAGAAAAGAAACAATCTTATTATTTGCATGCCTGAGACGTTGATGCCAAAGATCAAATGTTGCTTGATTTCCTGCATAGGCTGCCATCATCAAGGTGCCACTCGCTTTAATTGGATAGAGTCTTATGTTGGTTTTCGGTCTCTGAAGACAAATCTTGTCTGTTTGTCGATCCTTGATAATAAATTCAAATGGTGTGAATTGAAAAACACAATCATTATCCTTCATGAATTTACCCATAGACAATAAATTTTTTATAATGTTAGGCACATGAAAGACATTATTTAAATCAAATATAGAGCCTTTAGAAGATAAAACCAAATCACTGATGTGAGAAATAGGTAATGTCTTACCATTCCCGATCATAATAGATTTGTTGCCTTGATAAGAGGATTTGTTGGCAAACTGCTGGTCATCCATAGTCAGATGATTGATTGCACCGGTGTCAAGATACTAATGGTCATGAGTAGACTATTGTAATGACATAGTGGAAAAATCTCTTGAGAATATCTCAGCAGTTTTTTGCAATATGACCATGCTTACCGAAGTACTGACAGGTGATAGGGCCTCGTTGATTGTTTGGATTGTTGAGAGATTGATTGAAGTTTCCTGAGAGACCTCAGCCTTGATTCCAACAAACCCTATAGGATCCATGCCCGCGACCTCTTTCTCAAGAGGCCATAAAGGCAGTTTGAGAGGATTCGTGGTTTTCTACTTGTTTGAGATGAAACATGATGATTCTATTTTCCTAATTAATCAGGAGATCATATAGATTGACAAAGGAGTGATGACTGGCTCTGGTGGTGATTGAAGTGACGAAGCTCTCATATTTAATGGGCAGACCATTGAGAGTGATTTGCATGAAATTGATGTCGTTAACTGGACTATTTGCAGTAGCTAGGGAATCAGCCAAAAATTTGATTTTATTTCGATAAGTGTCCATATCCATGCTTTCTTTCTTTATGAAGGTAAGATCCTTCTTTAGGAGCATAAACCTCAGTGGCAATTGAGAACCGCGAGACTTCTCTAGCATGACATAGGTTTTTAGTGTTGTTTTAGTTCTCATAATTTGGCTAAGCATTAATTCAAAGATAGTAGCTTTGATCCAGCTTAAGGCAAGTTAGTCGGACATGCATTAGATGTGAAAAGCAGGATTTGCTTTTTGTTTTTTGTCTTTTATGAGGACAAACTCAGGGTGTTCAAGAGAGGAGCCATCAATAAACCTGAGAAGATCTTGGCTCATCATAATTGATTCTAGTTGAGTTCTCTAGAGAAGGTAGTTTTCTTTGTTCAACTTTATTAATATGAGACTTGCGACGACATTCCACTAGGTTGCGGCAATACTGAAAGCCATTGAAACACTCAAAGGAGCTTTAAGCTCTGATACCATGAAAGAATGACAGTAAATGAGAAGACCTCTTGCTCTCTCACGTGTATCATGAGTGCAAGAATCATTAATTAATAATATTATCTCCAAATATTATCCAATGTACAAGGCTTAAGAGAATATGTTAGATACTGTTACAAACTAGGAAAAACGTTAAATGTTCTTCCTATTTACACGATGACTAATGGTTACATTAGAGGAGTTTGTTAAAATAGTAGCTACATTAGAGGGATCGACCAGCTCAATCTGAGGAGCCGATAATGATAACTTTGATGAATCCAACATTTATCTAGGAGGATTATCATTTAGAGTTATCAGTTCATGTGATGTGATGTGCTTATCTTATCACTATGTCCCTAAAAGTGAACCACAATTCTCTGCATTTTGAAATTTATGAACCTAAAGAGAATGGAGACGAGTCTTTTGATGTAGACGTGGATTGCAACGATCCACCAATTGTTGTTTTAGGTGAATTGCAGCAAAACACTCTTAACGCATCCCAACAACCTACTTTGAGCTCCTTTGCACAAAGTAGTATAAAAGACTTGCAGCAACCCATTGTTAGTACTCTTCAACCAAATGCTAACTTGCTCTAACACCAGCACCGACTCAAACAACTGCAGTAGCGTTAAATGCAACAATATATAATTAGGAAACATCATTCAGTTATTCGACGCCTAGTGGAACAACAAAGTTTTCTCGCAGCCTCGTCTCTTCCAAAATTTGGAACACCTCTGCAAGCATGCTTGCTCCCTTGCCTACGAGGACCATCTTGTAACTATGCCAGATGTGCCAATTAGGTTTTGCAAGGGTTGAATAATATGTAGTTGTTGTTAAGGGTGCCTTTAGAAAATGTTGATCTTGATGATGCATATACAATGGCAAACAACTTTGAGCATCTGAGCAAAGAAAATGTGATTGATGGCTGCTGGGAAAGGTGGAATTCCTTTCATCTCCTATGTGAGCATCATAGCCAGTTGTTTGTTGCTCTTGCTATATTTCGTACATTGCCATTGATTCATCCTCTTAGTTGTTGGTTTGGGGAGCCTGTTGGAGCAGCTATTTTGCATACCAAATTATTTCTCACTATTGCAAGAGGATACCCTCGTCTGCCAAGGGATCATCAAAGATTGATGGCATGTTTCTTTGGCCATTCTGGGCTGATTGTCTTATCTAGAGCAGTTTATAATATTTCCACTGAAAACACATGCTTGTTAACTAATGACAGTGAAAATCATGCTCAAGGCTCAAGCAAACATCCCATATGACTATATGTTGATCATGTTGCATTCCTTTATCGAAGGATGGATCAGCTCATTGTAGTGGTACTTGCTACGAACAGTAACCTCAAAGACCATACACAGAAAGAGAAAGCATGGTAATCGTGCGATCACACACAACAAAAGAAACAAAGAAAATATTTAACGTGGTTCAGTGAATAATCATCTACGTCCACAACCCAGTCTCACAACACTCTATATCTTTGTGCGTGTGAGTTTTCCTTTATATAAAGAGTTGTCAGAAGATTTAGGGAATTACAATCTCTATCACCACTTGAGTATTTTCCTATAATTATGGAACTATATTTAGAAGATTTTTTGTACAACTGGTGAATATTAGAGTCTTTTTCATTGTTCTTATCTGTGTTGCCTTTGCTGGATTGATAATCCTTATCTCCATAAGATGAATCCTTTGGATTCGGGTGAATTGGATCAGGTTTATCTCTAACAAGCCCCCACAAACGCAACGGCTCTAGAAAAACATTGAGTTTGGACCAGAGCGCATGAAACTGAGTAGTTGCAAAGGCTTTATAAGAATGTCGGGAACCTGGTTTTGGGAGAAAATGTGGTGAACAACAAGTTGTTTCTTGGCAATTCTATCTCGGACAAAGTGAACATCGATCTTTATATGTTTGCTCCTTTGGTGGAACACGGGATGGGCAGCCATGTAGGTGGCACTGACATTATCACACCACAACGTAGGAATAAAGATTTACGGAATGCCATGTTCTCGAAGAGGAAATTGAGCCCAAATAAGTTCAGCTGCCATGTTAGAAATTTTCTTCACTTCAGTTCTCGAACGAGCAACAATATTATGCTTTTTGGAGCTCTAGGAGATAGGAGATAATGTTGGGACCCAGAAAAACTGCATAACCTCCCATGGATTTTTTATCATAAGGGAATTAAGCAAACCAAATTAAATGGTATGTTTGACATATCAGAGTATTCTTTTGACCGCAGACCAATGGTCAATTGTGGGTCTATGCATGAATTAACAAACTTTATTTACTACAAATGAAAAATTTGGACGAGAAAGAATTAGGTATTGTAAGGCTTCACAATGCTTCTATAGTGAGTAGGGTCATGATATACAAGTCCAAATTCAGTAGAGAGGGTATAATTACTAGGAAGAGGTGTTTGAACTGGTTTAGCATCAGTCATGTCAGCCAATGTAAGGATATCCAATATTATTTCTTTTGGGAGAGAATGAGTCCTTGAGATGTCCAAACTGCTTTGATGCTCTACAAAGTACCCAAATTTTAGTGGCAAAGACCTGACCCAGTGTATGAATGAGCTCATTAATATAATGAACAAAGTTACCTATAACCAAAATGTCATCAACATATAAATAGGCAGATTTTTGGTGTTGAGGATAAATAAAGAGGAGTCATTGTGGGAGCCATTGAAACCCATATCCACTCAAGCATTGCTCAATCTTTGAAACCAAGCTCTGGATGTCTGTTTAATGCCATATAAGGCTTTTTGAAGTCAGCATACGTGATTTGGGTGTTGGGGATTCTTGAACCCAAGTGGTTGCTCCATGTAAACCGTCTCATGGAGGTCTCTATATAGAAAATCATTTTGTGCATCCAATTGTTTAACAGTCCATCAACAACTCACAACAATAGTCAAAACAATATGAATGGTTGTGGGTTTCACTACTAGGCTAAAGGTTTCAAAATAGTCTATCCCTTCTTCCTAATCATATCCTTTGGCAACGAGGTGGTCCTTGTACCGTTCTAAAGACCCATCTACCTGTTTCTTGATTTTAAAAATTCATTTGCATCTGATGATATTTTGGGACTGAGAAGGTGGTTCAAGAGTCTAGGTACCATTTAGGTACCATTTTGCATAAGGGTTGTGAATTCTTTAGACATATCTTCTCTCTAGCAGGGATTTTGATTTGCCTAATGAAAAGTTTTTTGTTATGTATCTTGAGAGAGTTGAGTGAGAAGTGCTATAGGTAAGGGATATAGGGTAGACAAGTAGACCTTGGGAATTCGGGTGCCATCCTGAGACTGAGTAACCATATGTTGGATTCGAAGAGATTGAGAAGGAGGTGGTTTATTGGCTTCAAGGGCTGGAATCTTGGTGGAAAAGGTAGTTAAGGGTGATTCTGAAACATTATGTCCTGGAGATGATGGTGGGTCAGTGACAGGTGAGAATGGTTCATGGGTGACTGGTTGATCATTTGATTAAGGTGAGGTTTGAATGTCAGAAAATGGTATGAGAGGTATGGATATAGGTATGGAATATAAGATTTTATTTGGAACAATAGGAGAAGGGAGATTTTGAAATGGGAATTTGGCTTCATAAAAAATGGCATGTCAAGACAAAATGATTTTTCTGGTGTGGATGCTTAAACATTGATACCTGTGGTGAGTGTTATTGTATCAAAGGAACACGTGAACATCAAACTTATACTCGAGTTTATTTGACCTGCATGGCCTAAGGCATGGGTAGAAGACACTCCCAAATATTTTCAAGAAAAGATAGTCAGGCTTTTGTTTAAACAATATTTCAAAGGGAGATTTTTCTCGAGTAACAGAAGAAGGTAACCTATTGATTAAATAGGTCATAGTACAAAAGGCATATGTCCAATATTTTGTAGGCACCCCAGCCTGGCTCATAAGACTTAAACCAATATCCACTATATGATGGTGTTTTCGCTCAGCTACCCCATTTTGTTCGTGTGTATGAGGGCATGATACACAATGCCCAATGCCACACGATTTAAGATATGAATCAAGAGCTTGATATTCGCCTCTAACATTAGTTTGTAAATACTTAATTATTTTGCTAAAAATGTTCTCAACATTTACTTTAAAAATTCAAAAAACAACAGCAACATCAGACTTATGAGCAATCATAAAGATCCATGTGAAACATGAATAAACATCCAAAAAATGCATATAATAACGATGTCGATCCAAACTAACTATTGGGGCAGGATCCCACATATCAGAGTAAATGAGTTCTAGATGTTCAGAAATCTTATGTAATGAAGTAACAAGTAGAGCATGGGATTTTTCTTTCTGACAAGCATCACAAATAGTATTTTCAATGTCATAGTATGGTAACCCAGATCTTTTAATCACTTGATGCACCACTCGAAGGCTAGATGTCCATGTCTTTACTGCCACTGGTCTAAAGAAGTTTGCTCACCAATAAACACCTCTTTATTTTTTTGAGTCTTTGGAAACTTTATTTGGTATAGTCCATCACTACTCTTCCTTCAAGGTTCTTGCCTAGAGTCGTGATCCTTAATGCAACAATAGTTAGTATAAAATTCAAATTTAACATTATTGTCATGAATAAATTTATTGACTGAAATAAGATTACGAGTAATATATGGAACACACAACACATTTTTAGGAACAAAATCAGCATTGTAAACTTGAAAGTGAGAAGTACCGGTATTATGGATTTTCAAACCTGAACCATCTCCAATTTTAACTAGGCCCTTTCCATCATACAGTGAGTGTAGAGACAGAGAATTCAAGTCATTTGTAATATGGTGAGACGTCCTTAATCATGGTACCAATTGCCTTCATCAATGGTATGAGTAGAGGCATTGTAAGCTTGCGGTGGAGGTGATTGATTTCACGAACTGCCTGATATGTTGGTAGGATTTTTGGTAATCTGAAAACATTGTTGTGCATTATGTTCTGGTTTGTCACAGTACTGACAAACGACAGTTCCACATCCACGCTCACCATATGGACCACCTCTGAATCTACCTCTTCCTCTTTGTTGATTTGAGTATCTATTGTAAGGTTGTGTGGCCATAAGGTAATTGTTGGGGGCTTTTCAACAATCACAATATTCAAATTCAAGAGACATGTCTCTTGAGGGATGAAGGGATTTCTCCCAGGGGTTATGTCCCAAAACTAGAACTCTTCACTAAGTATAAAATGAAGTGAAAGGATATGATTAATAACGTATGAAAATACTGAAATCATATAGGCATTCACGGTTACAGTGAAAAAGCATTTTTGGTTTGTGAATGAGTTGAGAGTTTGGGCTCCCTGACGATTTCGAGTGCAACTGCAAAGTCTTCATCTCGCTGCAAATCTGGTCCCATGAAGATCAAATCCTTACAGTGGTATCAGAGCAGGTTCAATAAATCTCTAATGGTATCGTCGGAAGTCCCTTGTGCGTACAGGTGCGCTGACACAAAAAATTGAATGCCGGTAAACGGCAGTGACTCATCGCTAGAAAAGAGTACAAATAAATAAAAATAAAAAACAAAATGAGAGGTCAATCTTCTTTTATTTAGTTAAATCAACAAACCTAGTGTGTTCCTGATTTGTATAAAAAAATAAAAATAAAAGGGAAGAGGGTTCGACCCTCTTTGGGATTTTTGCTTTTTTTTAGAAAGAGGAAAGGAAAACCACCAACGGTGGTGATTGGACACCAATGGTGGCCCGGTCTTTTTTACCCTCTCCCTATGTGCGCTGAACCATCTAATTTTTGGTGGTCGTAGTGCCAAAAAAGAAAATGAAAAAAAAAAATCTTTTTGAGAAAAAGAGGGTTCAAGTCCCTCTCTCTTTTATAAGGGGCTCAAATCAGACGAAAGACGACCAAAGGGGCATCGGCTGAATACGAAAAAGAAAAAAAAATGATCACCTTACAGTTGAAGGCTGGATTGGTTGCCGGTATTTTTGTGGGTCGCCGTTTACAAGATGTGTGGTCGGACAGGTCGCCTACAGCAGCGGCGTGCGATGACCGTCGATCACCCGATCTCGTGCAGCATCTTGCCACCGGTTGATAGTCATCGGGTGTCGTGTGCACTCGCAAGAACATCAACCGATATTGACCCCCTTTTTCCCTCTGCAAAGACATCAAATGAAAATAAAACAAAAAAGAAGGGCGAAGAAGGTGTGGGTGTCCCCGAACAAACTGGAGGAGGTCGCCTAAAGGTTTCCTGCCGGATAAACCGGTGCCGCTCTGGTGGCGGGTTTTTTTCTCTCCATCAGAATAGGATAAAATGAAACAAGGGAACCCTAAATCGGGTTTTCCCTTTTCGTTTTTATTGTATACCCTTTTTTACTTAAAAAAAATCAGTTTAGACCTAGAATTTTGCAAAAATTTTGATAAAAGGGGATTGGAGGTATGACTTTTTTAATATTGTAGAAAAGTGTTTTTTCTTTTTTATTTAACTTCATTTCTCTTGAAGTCGTTTTGTTTTTTTGTTTTTACTGAGAGAGGGTCCTGACATTTTAAAAATTATAGAAAATTTGTTTATCTTTTCTGATTAACTCAGAAATTTCAGAAAGTGTTTTGTTTTATTGAGTTTTTGCAGAACAAGGTCTCTGCACGTTTTTGATATTGCATAAAAGTGCCCGAACTTTCTCATTAACTTAGAAAGTTGCAGAAACATGTTTTTATGATTTTTCTTTAAACAAAACCTCTCAAATTACTTTTTAAAATTGCAGAAAAGTGGTTTTGGGTTTCAAAAAATCACTTGCTACTTATTTTTGTCAAAAAGTGCTTAAATTTAGCAATTTTTGTCTGTTTCTTACATACTTAAAAATCATGTAAGAAATCTGAAGTTCTAAAAAAATTTAAGGCATATAAACATGAAGTTGAAGGATTACTATGAAGAAAAATCTAAGTTATCAGATCTGATAGAGAAGGTGAATATAACTCTGATGAGTTTAAGACATTCTGCATTGATAATAATATAACTCCTCATACAACTATGCCTTATACACCATAATAGAATAGTGTAGTAGAACGAATGAATAGAACCTTAATGGATATAACAAGATCTATGTTGGTATATGCAAATATTTCAAAGAAATTCTGGGAAGAAGCAATTTACAGTGCCATATATATCCTAAATAAGGTTCCTTTTAAGGCTCTAGAGCTTACACCCCATGAATTATGGACCGGTAAGAAGCCCGATTTGAGTCGTTTGTGAAAGTGAGGCTCACATGCTCATGTGTTGATTCCTAGTCAAATGAGAAATAAGTTAGATAACAAAACTATCAAATGCATCTTCATGGAATACTCAAAGGGATCAAAGAGATATAGACTATATAATCTTGAAAAAGGATTTATAGAGAATAGAGAGGTAGAATTCTTGAAAACTCAAGAAAGCATTTTTTATCCTGAAGATAATAATGCCTTTCTGAATATTATAAATGATCATGGAGTATCAAGTCAAGAGTTAGAGCATAATGATCCAATTATTAATAATGAGCAAAATTCATAACCAGTAACTGGACAGAAAAGAACAAGAATTCCTCCATCTTATTTGAATGATTATTAATATTCTTGAGTGAGGAATTATGCTATTTCATGAATTTGGATGAAACTCTTGACAACTTGAGTTTTGAAGATGCAATTGCTTCTAATGAGTCTAAACTCTAGAAGAAAGCAATGAAAGATAAGTTTGACAACATAGAAAAGAATGGAGTTTGGGAACTAGCTACTTTGACTAATGGATGTAGGAAAATTGGTAGCAAATGGGTTCTCAAAAAAAAAAAACTCAGAGCAGATGTATCAATTAATAGATTCAAGACAAGATTAGTAGCAAAAGGTTATTATCAACGAGAAGGGATTGATTATGAATAAACTTACTCTCCAATAGCCAAACTGACATCTATTCGCATTATTTTGGCATTAATAGCGTATTTTGAACTTGATTTATATCAAATGGATATGAAAACAACCTTCTTAAATGGTTAATTAAATGAAATTATTTTCATGCAGCAACCAAAAGGTTTTAAAATTAAAGGTCAAAAGGATAAAGTATACAAGTCAAATAAATCCTTGTATGGACTTAAGTTGTCACCAAGACAGTGGTATTTGTCTTTTCATAATGCTATAACCAAATTGGGTTATGAGGCAAATAGTCTAGATCACTGTGTATATGCCAAAAATAATAGGAGTATGTTTATTGTGTTATCCCTTTATGTTGATATATTAATTACAGGAAATGAGATAGACATAATAAATATGACTAAATCATAGTTAAGTTCTCAATTTAAAATGAAGGATATGGGAGAAGCTTCATATATCATTAGAATTAAAATTCACAAAGATAAAAAATCGAGATTGCTATGTCTGAGTCAAGGAAAATATCAAGGCAAAATTTAAAATGTTTAGAATGGAAAGTACCAAGGGAAAGAGTACTCCTGTAGTAAAAGGTCAAAAGCTAAGTAAGAATGATTGTCTAAAAAATGGACAACAAAAGTTGAATGTTCCCTATACTCAAGAAATTGGAAGCATGATGTATGCAATGCTTTGTACTAGACCAAATTTAAGTTTTGTTAGAAGTCTAGTAAGTTGATATCAAAGTAATCCTGAGCTCTCTCATTGGAAAGCAGTAAAGAGAATTTTTCGATATCTAAAGGGAACTAAGGAACTTAAGTTATGTTATCAGTAAGATAATTTAAAGCTTGTAGGTTACTCAGATGCTGACTTTGCTGGTGATAGAGATGAAGCAAAATCCACCTCTGGTTATGTCTTTATGTTAAGAGATGGGGCAATTGCATGGTCATACAAGAAGCATGTGTGTGTGACACAATATACCCGGGAAGCTGAGTATATTGCCTGTAACATGGCAACCATATTTGGTGTGTAGATAAATTATTTTTTAAATGAGTTGAAATTGGACATTTCAAAAGATCCAGTTCAACTATATTATGACAATAAAGCTGCTATAGGACCCATACAAACAAGAGTTGATAGCTTTAAAAGTAAACAAATTGAAGTTAAATATCAATATATTTATGATATGCTTAAGAAAAATGAAATAACAGTAGATCATATTCCTTCAAGTGATATGGTAGTAGACCCGCTAACCAAGGCAGTCATTGAGGATGTTTTCACTAGACATGTAAGTCAGATGAGACTCAAATATGTCTAAGTGGTAAATGAGTAAAGATTACTTAGGAAGTGTGTATGCAAGGTTTTGGTTGAGAACAAACATATAAACACAATGAGAGTAAAGATTACTTGGAAAGTGTGTATGCAAGGTTCCGGTTTAGAACAAGCATATAAACATAGGAAATCCCTTATGGCCAAGTGGGAGATGTAAGGTCGTATGGCCATAAGGTGATTGTTGGGAGCCTTCCAACAATTACAATATTCAAATTCAAGAGATGTGTCTCTTGAGGGATGAAAGGATTTCTCTCAGGGGTTATGTCCCAAAACTAGAACTCTTCACTAAATATAAAATGCAATGACAGGATATGATTAATAATGTATAAAAATACAAAAATCATATAGGCTTTCACGGTTATAGTGAAAAAGCATTTTTTTTTTGTGAATGAGTTGAGAGTTCGGACTACTTGGCGATTTCGAACGTAACTGCAAAGTCTTTATCCTGCTGCAAATCCGATCCCGTGAAGATCGAATCCTTACATCTATTGTTATGTAAACCTTTAGATTGCTCACTATTTTGATAATGCACATAGGGACTGTTGTTATTTGAAATAGTATCATCACTCAATTGAGTCTCTTTGGACAACAAGTTGTGAAGCTCTTCAAGGGAGACATGATCGCTTCATGTGGATTGATGTTCTAAAGGCCCGATATTCTACCGGTAGCCTCCTTAGAATATGAAGAATCAAGTCTTCTTCACTGACGGGCCTTGAGGCTATAACAAGTTGGTGGAAAATGGTTTTGGCCCTATGTAGATATTCATCTATAGTTTTTGTGCCTTTATTTAGTGTCTGCAGTTGTTCCTTCAATTGCAGAATTCTAGATCGTGAGTGGGCGTAGGTGTTCTTAAGAGCATTTCATACATCATAAGATGTCCTGAGTCCAATTACTTGAGCATGGACAGGTTCATATAGAGATGAGATGATCCAGCTGAGCAACAACTGATCATGTCTCACCCAGGCTATAAATTCGAGATTAATGTTTTGTGATTTTTCATCAGCAGAAATAACAACTTTGATGGACATGGTTTTGATTCATCCATGTATCCATGAAGGTCATATGACAACAACAAAGGAGTAAACTGCAGCAGAAAATTTCATGTTGTTAGTTTAATAGAAAGGAAATGTTGAAGGCTCGTAGGAGCAGGCAACGATGGTAAGAAATATGCACTTATCTCAAATGCATGAGGACCTAATGATAAAGTTTGATTGGATCCAGCAGAGCCAGCCATTGATGAAGAATCAGACCAGATGATTGAAAGACGAGGATTCTGCTGTGATTGGTGGCTCTAATGCCATCAAAGAGCATACACAAAAAGAGAAAACAAGGTAATCAAGCGCTCACACACATAACAAAAGAAAACAAAAAGAAAAGATTTAATGTGGTTTGGTGAATAATCACCTGAGTCCACAACCCAGTCTCACAACACTCTATATCTTTCCTTTATATTAAGAGTTGTTGTAACAAGATTTTAGGGAATTACAATATCTATCACCATCCGAGTATTCTCCTATAATTATGGAACTATATTTAGGAGATTTGTTGTACAGCTGGTGAATATTGGAGCCTTTTTCATCGTCCTTATCTGTGTTGCTTTTCCTAGATTGATAATTCTTATCTCCATAAGATGGATTCTTTAGATACGAATGAATTGGATCAGGTTTATCCCTAACATAACCATATTCGACAGACACAAGTGAATGATCTAGGATTGTTTCCTATAGCTCTTACAAGTGTTAGTGGGGATAAGCATTGCACAATTTTCCTGAGCTGCACGAAGTGGGTACCATCGAGCTATAGGACAGAACCATGGAAGTGGTTGGCTGGAATACTTGAAAAAGCCAGAACACCCAAAAAATTCTCTCATGGTGCTACATCGCTCAGGCAGAAAGGAATGTCTGCAAATTGTCATGAGATTCCACACTCGTCATAACAGAAGGACCAAGGTCGAAGGCTCCGTAAATTGTCACCTCTGATCTAGCTATGGTGACAAATATGAATAAAATTCTGAATAAGCAGGTGCAACACATCCTGTCTAGGTTCACGAGCAGTGCATTCTGTCCCGATACTAGGGAGGGACAAAAGTTTTGTCACCCACAACCTTGCTATGATGATAGATGCCACTAAAAATCTATATAAGTGCACTTAACAATGGTACCTTTTCTACCCAACAAAGCGGTGCCACGAAAGAGGGTTGTAGTCACATGTGAGAGGCAGGAGGTGACCCTCTACGACACATATGTGTGTGCTTCCAAGCCAATACACCACTCTGAGTCCAAACATGGTTCGGCGAGAGCAAAGACAGGTCTAGCCTTGAGATTGCAATATATGGTGTTTGGAGTTGACCACTTCACTGTGTTTTATCCCCCATAAAAACCAACAACGGATGTGAACTCCCTTTCTTACAAGCTCACATGCGCAGATGTCTCATGTATTGGAAAGACACTCAAGTATCGCGTAGTGCTAAAGGATGTAAGACAATATGCAAAATAATAAAAAGGGTGCACCAACCTTGGACCTTCGAAGAAGTCATATCAAATTCGTGCTTATAGTCTGGGCAAAACTCAAGGAGAAGGGGATTATACATATCGAACTGACTTGGGGTCTAAAATCCATTCAATGCAGAGCAATTGGCTGTTGGGGGCTGACCCTGAAGAAATCCTCCCCTATTTTTGGACTAGACTAAAATTGGAGAACCCTATTTTTGGCCTTGGTTATTTTTAGAAAACCTATTCTTGGATATTTTAAAAGAAGAGAAGCTAAGTTTAGCCTAAGTCTATTTTTGGTGAACCTAAAAAGTAGAGCACCCTATTTTTAGATGTCTTAAAAGTAAGGGTGCTGCAAATAGCAAGTGAGCAATGGTGAGACCCACCCAAGGGGTGTCCTCTATTTTTGGAGCTCAATGAAAGGATGTGCCAGCTGGGCTTATGATGGTTCTCATAATGGGGAAGGAAGACCAAGAGTTGGCCAGTCAAATGAGGCTTAACTAGATTTAGCTTTAGTCTATTTAGATTCTAACTAGAATTAGGATTATATTTAAAAATATTTTGTAACTTGTGTAAGGCTTTATAAAGCCCCTTTCAGCCTATGTATAGGACTTTGTTAATTTTCTTTGAAAATTAAATGAAAAATTAAGTTGAAATATTCTCTCTAAAATCTCGCCCCTCTCTCTCTCTAAGGTGGTCTATCTCTTTCTCTCTCTCTCTCTCTCTCAAGGGCTTGGCCTCTCACTCTCTCACTTTGGTGAACAAGATCTCAAGTAGGTCGAGTCCACTAAGTTGGAGCTTAGGTTGTTGCTCAAGGTCCACCTCACTGCACGCGTGCCAACCCGAGTCTTGGTGGTTCACACTATCTCGAGTCGAACCTTGATGGATCTGACCTTAACCTGCCAATTTCAGCTTCTGCAAGGATCAAGTAAGTCCGCCCAATTTGTTGCCCTATCTCAAGCCTAAGTTTCAACCTACCCGATCTCAAGTCTGCTCACATAGTTTCTGTAGAACCTAGAAAGGTTGTCAAACTTCAAAAAATTCTCCCGCTCAAACCATTAGGAATCTGAATCTAATTTTGAGACCAAGTGTTCATCAAAGTGTTCATAACCAACCCGCAGAATTTCATGATTTATTGAGTTGTCTGTACGAGAAACTTAATTTTATAAGTCAGGCATGTATCAAACTCAATTTGTCTCTGTCCAGTCTTGAAAATACTTGCAACTTTAAAACTTCGTCTTTCCCTATTTACGTGTCATCGGAAATTTTAACCGAAAGGGTGTCTAAAATTAGGGGTGGCAATCGTGTCGGGTCGGCGGGTCGAGTTGGAGGATCAGAACACCTCAACACGAACCCAACCCGTTTATTAAACAGGTCGGATGTGGCAAACACGAACACGACCCATTTATTAAACGGGTAACCCGACACGATTAACCCGTTTAATAAACGGGTAGGGTCGACCCGACACGATTATATCTCTCCGTTAAAAGATGTTGCAAGAAGGAAATAAGAAGGGGGAGGTTATTTGAAGTAAGAAAAAATTAAAAAGAGTTATACTTTTAGCTTGATTTGATGTTAAAAAAAATTAGCACTTTTTTCAGATGAGAACATTTAATGCTATTGCTCTCAAGTCTTGTCACCTCTGCGATTAACTTTCCACTTCTTTATCTCTCTCACATTTAATGTTATTGCTCTCAAGTTTTGTCACCTCTGTAGGGCGGGTTTTAAATATTTAAAAGTGTCGTGTATATTTAAAACGGGTCGACACAATTACCAGTTTGGATTAAAAACGGGTTGCGAATTTAATCATCCCAAAGAACCATTTTAAATATAAACGGGTTGCGGGTTGATGGGTTGATGTAAACGGGTCGACCTGCCCGCCTAACCCGTTTATTAAATGGGTCAAACGGGTTGGCGGGTTGGCATACCCCTAACACGAACCCGACCCGTTTAATAAACGGGTTAGGCAGGTCGACCCTGTTTAAGCCAAACTCGAACTCGGCTAAGAAGCGTGTTGACGGGTCGTGTCAGATTTTGCCACCCCTATCTAAAATCATTCTTTAAAATTTAGGATTCTTTTTGTTTGGGAGATCATTTAGGAGAACTGATTTTTTCTTTCCAAACTTGTCATATCCCACTATCCTCTACCTTGAGCATGACTTAAATTGTGTCCGACACCTTTTAAACCCCATGCCCAGGCACACATCACTTAGTAGCATTAGATGATCCATTTAACCCATGAAGATTGCATGTTTGAATCCTATCCCAAAAAACCAATGTATAGGTGAGAGCCCCTCACGCCATTCGAGTCAAACGCTATAACATGTTGACATGATTTTGGCATGCACGGGCATTGGTTTAATATTTTTAAACGTATTTTAATGCATTTAATAATATTCAATAAAATACATCTGTATACTGTGTCACAGGGATATGACATGACACGTAGACACTGACACGTACTGTTAATATTTTAATATTTGTTGATGATTTTAATTATTATTTCAATTTAAACTATTTTTATATTATTAAAGTACTAAAAAAATAGTTTTTATTGATTACAAAATTAAAAAAAAATCGTGACCTCGCGTCCTGTTCTTGGAAAAAGTTTTCAAACTTGCACGTCGAATCCGTCTCATGTGTCCCACTTGTCTTTGCCACAGTTTGTGTATCTTAAAATATCAAGAATATTTTTATGGTTATTAAAATTTTAAAAAATCTGTCATCGGTATCCTACTGTCGAGGAAATTTTCAAACCTGCTTGTTACGGCATTACTGGGGCCTGCAGGTGGGCGTGATGGTGTGTGGTCTGACAGGAACCATGCGTTCTGTTCTCTTTTGGTAACACTACAGTACAGTGCTAGGGATGGCAGTGGGGCGGGGCGGGGCGGGGCGGGGCGGGGGACAAGGTCTCCACCCCCACCCCGCCTCAAGATTTTATCCTCCACCCCCGCCTCCATCCCCGGCAGGGAATGGATTTTATCCTCGATCCCCACCTTCATCCCCGTTTCATGTCCTCCATCCCCGGTTCAAACGGGGATGAGGCGGGGCGGGGGACAAGGTCTCCACCCCCACCCCGCCTCAAGATTTTATCCTCCACCCCCGCCTCCATCCCCGGCGGGGAATGGATTTTATCCTCGATCCCCACCTTCATCCCCGTTTCATGTCCTCCATCCCCGGTTCAAACGGGGATGAGGCGGGGCGGGGCGGGGATGCAGCGGAGATCGTGGCGGGAACGGGGCGGGGCGGGGCGGGGAAAAGTGCACGTCACCCCGGACGGGGATGGATTTTAACCTTCGTCCCCGCCTCCATCCCCGTTTCATACCCTTCATCCCCGGTCCAAACGGGGCGAGGCGGGGCGGGGCCCGCTTTCCCCCGGTCCACTGCCATCCCTAGTGCAGTGGTGGTGATCACTGGTCAAAACTGGTGCAATGAGACGGATGTGTTGGACAGGAACCATGCGTTCTGTTCTCGTTTTCTCACACCAGAGGGAGGTGCAGCTCCGGCCCCTCTAGTCTCTCCTCCTCCTCCACCTCCACCTCCACCATTTGTCTGAGAGCTTCTTACAGGCTGTGTTGGTACAGCCACACGGACAGTCACACACATCATGCATGCCCCCTGGCTGAGCTCATACCCCCAAGATGCCTTTCCTTTCTTCCCACTTTTTTTTTTATAACCCACACCCAACACCAAGACCTGGTCACGCTGGCTCAGCCTGTCATACCTATGATCGTTGTAAAACTCGGACCCCTGCCCCGAGGGGCCTAATGCTACTCATTGGCTTGTTCAGAACGCCCATGAGAATCGAACCCTAACTGCCGGTCTAGCAGTCAAGGCCGCACCCCACTATGCCAACCCCCTTGGGGCTCCTTCCTCCCCCACTTAATTTCTACATGCCCTTTCACCAAGCCCAATCCAACCATCGAAATTTCTAATCAAACGCCCTGCCACCACCTATATGCCACACAAAGATACGGGTACGACTCGATGTACCACTCAGATCCGACACACAAGTTCAAATACTTTTTTGAAAAATAAAATATGAGGGCGTGGATTTTTTTTTAATGAGTAAAAAATTATTTTTGATATTCAAACACGTACAAATATATTTTTATTAATAATACCGTTGCAAATAATAAAATGATATTAAATTTATTAATAATATTCATGTGTCATACTCGTGTCAGCATGTTATGGCATGCCCGGGTCGTGTCACCCCTTAAACGCTCTCTAAATGGCGTGTCACTATGACAGCACCACCACCACTACTTTTGCAATAGGTTGGGAACATGAACGGCTCAGGGTCATGGATTTGCGATGTATTCAGTTTAACATGAGTCAGCCTTTGGTGATATGGACCCAGATCCAATTGGATGAACGCGCATGCATTCGTTGGCACTAAATTTTCGTTACGTCTTGTTTGGTCCATTATTTGCATATTAATTTGAATGAAAAATGATCACCATTCATCAAAATGTAGTTACTTTGAAAATGTTAGTAGCTATGAAAAAACTCTCATAACCGTTTATTTCAAGTTCCACTTTTTAAGATGATTATAAACAAGCCAGCTCAAGCTTGACTCGTTTAGCTCAGACTCATTATTAGAGCAAGCTCAACTGAACTCGCCACAATATTGAGTCAAGCTTGAACACTTTAAGCTCTATTCATTTAGCCCGTTTGCGACTATATTCAGCTCCATGCGGCAGGCTTCTCTCTCTCTCTCTCTCTCTCTCTCTCTCTCTCTCTCTATATATATATATATATATATATATATATATATATATATATTCAGGAACTATATTTAGCTACACAGAGTTGGCGGATCATTTGGAGAACTTGGTTGCTCTCTTCCTGGTGGGCCGTTTGGATGTCGCGCAACAATGTTATTTTCAGGCAGACCCCGGTTAATTTCAACAAGTTAGTAAATTATATTTTGGCGGATGTATACGCATCGTTACGCATATGCCTTCCGGATCTTCAACGCCACTTGCCGCTAAGGCCTCCCCCGGATCCAGACTGATCGCCTCGGTTTTTATCTGTATTTTATATCTATTTTTGGCTTATGTGTTCTTTGTCTTGTTTGTCTTGTTTGTCGGTTTCAACGGCTGTTGAACCGGTCGTAATGTTGATATCTTTGATTCGGCTCTCTCTCTCTCTCTCTCTCTCTCTCTATATATATATATATATATATATATATATATATATATATATATATATATATATATATAGGGATGGCAGTGGACCGGGGGGGGGGGGGGGGAAGCGGGGCCCCGCCTTGCCCCGTTTGGACCGGGGATGAAGGGTATGAGGTGGGGATGAAGGTTAAAATCCATCCCCATTCAGGGATGGAGGCGGGGATAGACTTACACTTTTCCCTGCCCCACCCCATCCCCATCCCAATCCCCGCCAATTAAGCCCCATCCCCAGTCCTTCTAAAGGATGGCAATAGACTATGGGAAAACGGGGCCCCACCTCATCCCCGTTTGAACCGGGGATGGAGGACATGAAACGGTGATGAAGGCGGGGGTGGAGGTTAAAATCCATCCCCGGGGATGGAGGCAGGGATGGAGGTTCTAATCTTGAGACGTGGTGGGGGTGGAGACCCTGTCCCCCGCCCTGGTCCATTGCCATCTCTCTCTCTCTCTCTCATGGTCATTACCTTCTTCCGACTAGTCCTACTACTGCTTCATTACCGTCCCTCCAATTGCATTACCTGAAAAACCCATTTAGCATGTTTCATTTAGCAGGAATATGCATCTCTCTCTCTCTCTCTCTCTCTCTCTCTCTCTCTCTCTCTCTCTCTCTATATATATATATATATATATATATATATATATATATATTCAGGAACTATATTTAGCTACACACAGAGGTGGGGGCACCTTGTTTGAAGTTATGTACAATTTGCAATAGACAAGGATTAGTCATCTGTATATTCTAGTTAACATACAAATAAGAACTTTCATTCGGTTTTCATTTCTTTTTTAAAAGAAAAATGGTTTTCATGCCCAATGCAATTTAAGATTTTCTATGGGTCTTGTTTTCTGAACAGTTTTCGTGAAATAATCGATCGGTTTTTATCGCTGTTCCCCAGTTTTTAGTTTTGTTGCAATCCTCAATGTTTTCTGGGTAGTGGTGTCAATGGATCAGGTTTGGTTCAAACCCAGACCTGATTTGAGATGCTGGTAAGACTAAACCCAGACTTGATTTGAAATTAATTCTGGTATCTGGTCCATTCAGATGCACCATAAGAAAAACCATACCTCGATTCTACAAGGATTACATGAACAAGACCCGGATCATACCTGATAAAATAATATTTTTTATCTTTTTTACATTACAGATCATAGTCAGAACTGGGGTTGGGCCGGGGTCTGGTATACAATTTCAAAAACCATACCCAGCTCCAATATCAATCGTACCCTTTGATTCTGGCCCAGATTCTAATCAGACCTTCTTGTTTATCCCCAAACCCTGACCGTATAAGGTTTGGTACAGGTTGGGTCCAGGTCAAACCCGACCCAACGGCAACCCCCTATTTTTTGGGACGTATGGTAAGCTGGGGGCACCCTTTTAACAGGTTGGTGACCCACCTCCTTGTTCTGCCCCAAACACTGAATTTGCATCTGTTTTTTAGGTGAGTTTTACGTAGGTCTGGTAAATGAGCCGAGCTTGGGCTGTTCGGGCTCGGCTTGGCAGCTCGTCACGAGCCAAGCTTGGTGAACTGATCACGAGCTGACTCATTTTTTAATTAATTTAAGTATTTTTAAGCTTGATAATATATAAAATACATATAATAAATGTATGAAACACATATAACATATATATTATATATAATATGTAAAACGAGCTTATACGAGCCGAACGGCGAACTGCTCGTCTCATTTCCCTGCCCTAGACTCTAGTTCTACGCCAACATCGTCCAAAAATTGGACTATGTTCTGATTTATGAATATTGTGAACCATCCTAGTGTTTGCATTTACATGTTTTTCACATCCTGTGATGGAATGAATGTATCATCTTAGCTCAGGTGTTTTTTTTTCCTTCCTGCTTTATTTATATAACTGGGTTTGCCGAAGGCAGGGAATGCGTATCATTATCTGGTTCTGTATGTTTGATTGTCTTAACTAGACATATCATCGTGTGTGTTGGGTTCCTCTGTCTTTTGATGGCCCTATAAACTATTCTTTTAGTTTTTCAAATGATTTTCCATCTCCAGCTACAGTAATAGAAACTCATAGCTACAAACATTAGCCAGTTTTTCAAAATCTTGCAATTTCATCGTGAGATGTCCAAATTCGATATAATCACGAAAAAAGTGATAAGTGTAAAATATCACCTATTTAAAAATAAATTTTTTTTATCAAAATATTTTAATTTTGATGTTGTTATTGTTGTCTTATATTTTATATGTATTTATATATTCTTGAAATTTAAATATACTGATATTTTCTCCAAAAAACAGCATTTTTTAATTTATCGCAAAATTTCCCTTGGACAAAAAAAAAATCCCCATAACGAGAATTGGGACTATGAGTTGATCGAAAAATAGGACAAATACGATCTTGAGAGGCATGAACCGTGATTGATTGGTTTACCAAGCAATTGATGGATCAAGGAGAAGCAGCAAAGAAAAATTCTAGTATTATATTAATTTGAAAATTAATTGTGCATAGGAAAGTCTGAAAAAGCTTTAAAATGAGAAGCAAATAAGTCTACGAAGTCAATAATCAAGAATTGAGCCTACTGAAATTGTTTAACCAAGTCAACCTACCCTTTCTTGCAATTACTAATTCAGAAAAGAATAGTTGATAAGTTTCATCCATCTTTTTTCGGATGTTAAGGTGCAGCTATATCTTGATGGTGTTCATTTTATAAACCTTTTTCATATTCGTCCCTCCTTCATTTTACAAAATTGTACCTGCACACTGCATTTGTCTCTCACAAAATTAAAACAGTTTGAGTCAGGTGGAGCAATGACCCATGGGAGTTAATTAACCTAAGAGATGATTTTAGAAGAGTTAAGATAAAGGCAGAGAATATGTTGGAATTTCATCGTAAGGAATAATTCTTGGTATAGTAGGAAAAGAAGGAACAATTTTTCAGAGAAGGGGAGCGTGTTTTTGAGTTTATTACGGACGAGGGGGTGATTCCAAAGGAGGAGAGGAGGAATGGCAGTCGCCGGACAGAGGAAAGCAGGAGAGTAGTGGGATAGAAGGAATGGAGGTGTCAGAAGGGAAGTCAGTTGGATCGGGGAGGGACTTCTCATGACGGGCTAACGTTGTCTCCAGGGGACGTTCTCCGCATCTGCCGGTTTTAGCCCGAGAAATCTCTGGCCACATATCAGAATTTCGACAGGAAAATACTCACAATTGCTCGAACCCATGGGTCTCATAGCAGGATTCTCAGAGGTTTTTTTGACAAACACGAATGGAGTATTGATATATGATCGAGGCTCTCAAAAATAGATGGCACACATGAAAGGGTGATGTTTTTTATGCTCAAAGGATGGCCTTTTTCTAATAATGGCTAGCAATGCAGATGTTCCAGGCCAGCCATGTTGACACCTTTGTTTCTCAATGTAAATACATCTTTGATCCTTAGTAGTGTACATAAATGGCCTTTGGCCTAAGATTTTCCGTGAACAACAATTGTTACGGGTCCCTCCCTCCCCTCTTACTCTCTTTTTGTACTCTTGCAACTTATGAATATGAGTTACTTTCTCTCTATCACTCATTGTTGATCTCTTGATTGCTCTCTTTAAGTTTGTGCGTGCTCTGTTGTGATTATGCATTCTTGTGCGGGGTGTTTGTGTTGCTTTCTCGACTCGAAAGGCTGACCTGGTTGGAACTATTAGGTGTCGTACGGAGCTTCCATATAAGCCCGTGACAACTGGTACCAGAGCCTACTCGAGAACTGGGGGAAGGAAAGATGGGTATTTGCTGAAACCCGAGTTGAGTTCGATAATGGATTTGGAGTTGGGAGAACTTTTTGGAAAAGTCCATAAAGAAAAAAAGGCAGAAAAAAAAAATCTATCATGAAGTCGACATAAATGTCTCGCTTTGAACAAATGGTCGGCCCTATAGAGAGACGGGTGACCAAAGTTAAGAAAAGAATGACGAAATTGACAGGTGACATTCGTGCTTGTGCCACTGCTGTTGGAAGTGCACAGGATGACTTCGAAAAGTTAGATGGTGATATGAGGGTTGAGACCGATGAACTGAGGGCTATGGTCCAAGAATTATCAGATCAGTTGGGTATACAAGAGGCTGAAATGCGAGAACTTTGGGAACGATGTGGAGTCTTAGAAAGGCTGTTGGGAAACAAAATTGGTGGTTTGGCCAATGCCAGAAATCTTGGAAACAACCCACAAGGGATAAACATGATGATGATTCGTCGTGAACGCCCTAAGTTGAAACCAGTTGAGCCGTCGAAATATAAAGGAGAAAGAGATGCCAAGATCATTGAAAACTGGTTGTGGGATGTGGAACAATTCTTTGATCAAGCAAACATTGACATTGATGTTGATAGAATACGTACGACGACTAGATACTTGATTGAGGTTGTCGTCGCATGATGGAGAACACAGTACCGAAGCATGGAACATGGAGGAGTTAGGATTGAATCGTGGGATGACTTTAAAAAAGAAATGAAGGGATATTTTCTTCCACACAATGTTGATGAACTTGTTGATGAACTTGTTGATGGCCCTAAGGCATACATGAAGCATTTAGGAATATGTGACAGCATTTACAACAGTGATGCTCGATATAGAAGACATGTCAAAAATGGATCGCATTTACTTCTTTAAAAGAGGTCTAAAGTTTTGGGCTCAACAAGAGTTTACTCGGATGAAACCGACAGACCTTGCAAGTGCGATGGCAATAGCTGAACAAATAATCGAGTTCCCTAATCGAAGGGGACCTCAAGCAAGGCCACCCCGCAGGGAGGATCGGGGTAATGCTGCAGAAGTCCAAGGGGGAAATCAGTATTGACCACCTCCCCCCCCCCCCTCGAGACCAGAAAAATCAGCCCCAAGCACAATAAGAGGGACTTTTGGGAAGCAGGCTGGTACATCTGAACCTTCAGTGCTAGTATTGTAGTGAAAATCACTTTGCGAGGGATTTTCTCAACCAAAATCAAGGAAATGCGGGACGAAGGAAGGCTAATGCTATCGAGATTGAAGAGATCCCCACGAAAGAGGAAGTCAAAATGGGGGCCTTATAGAGGGTAAATGCACTAGAGGGGTCCACCTCTGCAGTACCCGTGGTTAAGAAGAAATTAATGTACTTGACGGTGACTATCAATGGGAGGACTACTAATGCGATGATTGATACGGAAGCCACGCATAACTTCATGGCCCAAGAGAAAGCTCAGAGATTGAGCTTGCAATGGGATAAAAAAGCCAGACATATAAAGGCCGTGAACTCAGAGGTGCAGCCCATCTTCGGAGTAGCCTAGAATGTACAAGTTGGGGCTGGACAATGGACTGGTAGAATGGATTTCTCTATTGCTCCGTTGGACGATTTCAAAGTAATCTTGGGGATGGAGTTCCTACGGGCGAGTAAGGTTGTGCCCATGGCCCACTTGGACGTCGTCAACTTTATGAGTGAAGAGTCCCCTTGCATGATCCTTGCCTCGACATCGGGAACATTGAACGTCCACATAGTCTCTGCATTGCAGATAAAATGGGGCCTCCAATAAGGTGATCGAACATTTCTAGTAGCGGTACAAGAAAAAACAGAGGGGAACCCCCCGAAGATATATTGTCTCCTATTATTATGATATTAAAAGAGTTCTAAGAAATTTTGCCCCAAGAGTTGCCAAGAAAATTGCCGCCGCGAAGGGAAGTAGATCATTAGATAGAGTTGGTATCAGGTGCAAGGCCTACCGCAATGGTACCATACAGAATGGCCCCGCCCGAACTGATAGAGCTTAGAAGACAGATGGATGATATGTTGGTTGATGGTATTATGCAACCATCAAAGGCTCCTTTTGGAGCTCCCGTGCTCTTTCAGTCCAAACATGATGGGTTCAAGAGATTGTGTGTGAATTATAGGGCACTCAATAAACTGACTGTCAAGAATAAGTATCCATTGCCTTTAATTATTGATTTGTTCGACCAGTTAGAAGAAGCTCGAGTTTTCTCAAAATTAGATCTGTGATCAGGATATTGGCAGGTCAGAGTTGCGGAAAGAGATGAGGTCAAGATGACATGTGTTACTCGATATGGTGCTTTAGAATTTTTAGTGATGCCCTTTGGTTTAACAAATGCCCCTGCAACTTTCTCTACACTAATGAACCAGATATTCTATCCATATCTATACCATTTTTTGAGGGAACCAACGTGGGAGCCTGCATTCTGAATGAACAGCTGCTACCCGGTTGAAGTCATGGCTTACCATGAAACAGATGGCGCCAAGGACGATGCATGATTTGAAGGGGGGAGCATGTTCCCTTGTGACTTACATTGTACAGTTGCGCTTAGTGTCTGATTTGCTTTTGTTGAGTCTGATGTAAGCTGCCCGATTCAGGTGAATCAATACCCTGAAGGGGCAACCCGTATACTTGAACTGTAATCGGCTGCGGGTAAAATGGTGAATGAAGTAAATGCGTTGAGCTTTCTTTTGTTCACCCTCGTTGTGATTACTTCTTGTGATTACAATTTCTCTCCCTCTATTATCTCTTTCTCTCTTGCACTCTGATTACAAGCTTCCGCGACCGGCAAGCGAGCTGACAAGTAGGCTTGCGGCGGTGAGGAGGGACTGTCGCACCGCGCTGGCCCATTGAAGGAAATAGGCTTGTGATAGTTTAAATCATGCTTATTAATTGAACGTAACTGGGCATGCTGCTCGGGCTTGGCTCATTTAACCTGATGGGCGAGCCCGGGCCTACCAGGTCCAATCTGCTCCCCTAGTTGGGTGGCACCGTGGCATCACCAGATTTATCTGTATTGTTTCAATGGAGGAAAACCTTGTAGATTCTGATCCAAGGTCAGGTGCAATTGGGCATGTCTTGGTTCCAGTACTATTTTTTTTTTACAGAGAAAGTTGGGGTTAGGCAGACCCCTACCAGTTATACAACTAGATTCGAACTTGCGACGTCCCAACACAAGGTGACGTGCACTAACCGCTCCTGTCAGATAAGGGGGGGGGGGGGGGGGGGCTATTGGTTGGTTTCAATACGATTGATCAAACATTATTGTTCCCTCCCCTCACCCCCCAATCCAAGGTCCAATTGGCTTAATTGCCCACCAACTCAGTACAACCAACCATAAATCCAAAGGCTTTATATGTTGTTCAAGCAGCAGTGAGAGCTCAATCATAACCTATAACAAGAGAAACATCAATCAATTGTATTCACCAACATTTTTCTTCTCCAGCTGTACATTAGTTAACTACTCGTGAAAATGAAAACACCATTCACCAATTTACTAGGGCTAATGTTTGCTACCCTCGTGAACACCCTACTAAAAAATATAATATTTTTAGTTTTTCAATTTTTTTTACACATCTGACCCTCCAATGTGATCTATATATTTGGTATCGAAGTTGAGGCATAGTGGTATCCATCGTTAGTATTTGATACCAATTGGACTATCAAGTATTAAACGTACGAGTATCACTTTCTTTTTAAAAAAGCAAGCTGGGGTTAGGCAGACCCCCACCAGTTATTATTCAATCTACCACTAGGTTTTGAACCTGCAACGTTCCACCACAAGGAGATGTGCACTGGTAGCTCCTACCAACCACAACGAGCCCCATTGGTATGTACCAGTATCACTTATTGCTAGAGAACTTGTTTTAAAATCAATCATAATAAAGGTACCAAAATTCCTTATTTACTCATTTTCATTTCTATCAAGTTTACTATACATATCATAATATTATTATTGTAGTTCATTGAGACTTTTAAATATTATAATTAAAAAATAAATATGATATAAGATCAATGGATGAAACATATGTTTAATCATTTTAGATACCTAATTTTTTTCAAGATGCCTAAAATACTAATATCTTTGAAAAAATCAAGCTACAGTTTGGAGTTCACAAAGAGGATAACACGAAGAAACCTAAAAGATCTGTTGGATGGCTAAAACAATTTATCACAAAAGTTTATCAATCATAGGCTACCCACTCAGTCACAAATGCATGAGTTTCACTGTATATCACAAAAATGTATTGCATGCATCAAAGAGTCTAGCCATAGAAATCCTAAGTCAGAGAAGTACGAGATCCTAAGTCTGAGAAGTACATAGAAAGATCTTGACTCCCCTCACAAGGACAAAAAATCTCATGTCTAAATTAATTATCTTAGAAAGAGTATCTTCACCCTAAGTCCTTATTGGAGCAACTCCACCCTATCATGAACCCATAAGAGGTATATGACTTCTGGTATTTACCCCCATAAATTCTCAAAAAAAACTATTTACAGAGGCATCAAAAATCAAAACGGGTCTAAAATGCATGAAAGTGAGTCGCATTCCTCTTGTGTTATCCCTGTCTGAAGCCCAACATTTTCTCTCTCTATCACAAACCAATTTTTTTGTACTGGCATCGACCTCGCTTAGCAAGCCCATAAAATAATCTTGGCAAACCAATCATCTAGGATCGACCCATCCTCGCTCGGCAAGACCAAGCACAATCTCAAAAACCTGGCTCACCTCTCGACAATGGCACCGACCTTGCTTGACAAGACCACAAAATGGTGTTCGCAATTCAGTTGTCCTCAGATTGATCCAACTTCGCTCGGTGAGACTCATAACGATCTCAAACAGTCTAACTCTTCTTTCGGATGCTGGCACCGACCTCGTTCAGCAAGACTAATCATGGTCTCGTCTATCTAGTTTTCCTTTTAACACTAGCTTGACCTCATTCGGCAAGACTGAATTCAGTCCTCACAACCTAGTATTCCAAACCTTGAGTGTCTACTTTTTTTTCATAAACTGAATCACATTAATTAATGACAAAGAGAAGCATTTGTAGACACCCATTTTTTCTCAAGATGCCTTAAAGACTAACATTTTTAGATTAATCAAGCTGCAGGTTGGAGCTCACAAGTTAGATAGCACGAGAAAAACCTAGAGGAGCCATTGGACGGCTAAAGCAGTTTAGCAGTACGACCCTAGACGACTATCTCAGTTTAGTCATCCAATCTTGGATAACTATCTCAGTTTAGCCATCCAATACCTGCATTGTTTTCAAATGGCTACTCTAGTTTAGTCGTCCAGCCAATCTAACATTTGGTTTATCCTCTTCAGAGGATGGTCAAACATGTTTAGCCATCCATCTCTAGATGGACAAATCAGTTTAGTTGTCCAATCAGTTTAAGTAAATGAGGCACATTTTCCTCATCTACAACCACTTTTACACGATTCTAAGATAATATTCTTTCAAATAAACTTTCTCTTAGGGAGGATTCCTCTCATTAATTCCATCTCTTAACGCCTATAAATAGGGGCTCACCCTATGATCAAAAGGGAAAGGAAGACGTCGGAACGCTAACACTAAGAAGAACTAATGCAAGATCGTTGACATCCATCTCTTCGATTTTCCTCACTTGCGTGAAAGTTCTGCTAGAACAACTAAAGAAAACCCTCACTTTCCTGCGAAAGGGTTGCTGAACGGACGAAAGAACTCCAAAGCCTAAAACAATCCTCAGGTCTAAAAAAGGTGTATTTGTTTCTCATTTTCTTCATTTTATTTATTTAGTTAATTTTATTAGTTTAGAGCATATACTTACATGTTTCTTTTATTCATTTGCATTATTTACTTTGTGCATTTCAAGCTACAGAAGTTCAAAAACTTGTCTTGGCTTTACCTTTCCTTTGGTAAAGGATGACGGAAACTTGAACAGTGCCCCATATCTTTTAAAAAGAATTTTTGCAATTTAAAAAGTAAGTCTCAAAATTTCTATCAACAGTTTTTTGGCGATCACGATGGGATGCCATTTTTTTAAAATTTCATAACTAGACCTGTATTTCTATAATGCCCCAGATTTCCAAAACAAAACTTTGTCCAAAATTTATGATTTTTTTTGTTCTTTGCGGCAGAATTTAGAAAAGGTTTTTAGTAGCAAAAATAGACAACAGTTAGTCATCGATTTTTAAAAGATGTCTGGCAAGTCATAGGTACGTGGTCAATCACTCATTGTCCACCAAAATATTTTATTTAAGCAAACCAAAATGAGTTATGTATTACAAAATAAAATGGTTTTGCAAACTAATGTCCAACGCAGTCTGGAGAAACCCTGAATCTTTATGCCTCCCTACTCCGCATATCACATCGCACATTCAGTACCTATATCTCTCATAAAACGAGATCAAAAGAATTGCTAGTCTAGTAGAAAAGTATTTCAAATCTAACAAGTATAAAACTTTGAAAGCATAAAGAGTCACTTTAGGGCTGTAGTTGAAAATATTATAGCTCAAGTCTTCACGACTTAGCATATTGGTATCCCATGAATCTAAGCAGAAGCTTCTCGAGCTTAGCATAGCCATGTAGATATAATTTGGGTCCCTTACCTGATCGATCCAAAAATATGCCAAGATCAATACCTTATACAAGTGAGGAACATTCTAGGTGGGTGGGGTCAGGGAGATTGGGACGGAGGGAGAGTGTGAAGCCTCGAGAAGGAAAAGTGAGGAACATGCTAGGTGGGTGGGGTCAGGGAGACTGGGACGGAGGTAGAACACAAGAACAGGGTGGGGCTTGTGCTATCGTGTTGGGTGGGTGTCGGATGGCATCAGGAGCATAGGCAAAATATGGTGGCCTAGTGGGTGGCTGGGTCAAACCAGGAGACTCGTGGCAGAGCAGCAGAGCTTCGTAGAAGGCAGAGGGCTGGAGAGAGAGAGAGAGAGAGAGAGAGAGAGAGAGAGAGAGAGAGAGAGAGAGAAATGCATTGCTAGAGAAAAATTGGGGGAGAGGGGCAACTAAGTCGGGCATCAATGCATACCCTGACCTAAGCACTGCCCTTGTGAAATGCAGGTCAGGGTGGCACTACCCTTGTGAAACGTTGGTTAGGGTGGGCACATGCCCACCCTCCCATAAATGTGTTTGTGCCCCTGTACATAACCAACTTATCTTTAGCTTCATCTGTTCAAGTTGTCTCATTCTAAAGGAAAATGCAACGCATTTGAAGGGCCATATGAAATGATTTTACCAGTTGATGCATTTTCTGTAAAATTGAATCCATACTCAAGTTTTTTAAAAAATCTGCATTTTTTTGTTCTAAACAATGCTTTTTAAAAAACCTCAAGAGGTTTGGTGCAGTAGAGCTCAGGAGGGCCTTTTCTACTAGGCGAGTAGCCAGAATTTCATTCCCATGAGTGTCAGCTCCTTGCATTAACAAGGGCAAGGTATAAGGCTTTGCCTAGTAAAAAAATGACCGGATTGCTGTTGAAAACCCTTAGCCACTGATGAAAAATTCATCGTCGGCATCAAGATGTTGGCGACAATTCAAGGCAACAAAAGAATTGTCATCACCATTTCCTACCAGGGTGTTGACGACAAAATCATCTGTCGTCAACATTTGTTAACGACAAAGTGAATAGTCATTAACGGGATATTGATGACACTCCTTTGTGTCGTTAAGCGGAACCCAAATTCGGTGAGAAATACTTACCTGAGGAGTTTCGTGGGTCTGTAGAGTGGACCTGGTCGACCTTCATGAGGAGGTCTTTGCCAATATACCGAACGAGGGGTTCTCCTTTCCATTGAGAGGCACACTAGAGGAGGGCAAAGAACCAGAGGAACCTGAGAGACTAGAGGAGCCCGAGGTTCTTCTTTGTAAGACAATACTAAGTAGGCTAGGATAGTACATGCAAGAGGCCTTAGCAACTTCTTTAGGAGTAGGATTTTTTCTATCAGTGGAGGTCCCCATTTAAGTACCTAGAGGGCGACAGAGGCGATAACAGTTTGTTTCAGATATCTCCTTTCTTCTGCTGATAGTGTAGGTATTTCTTCCTGATCATAGCCATCACATTTCTAGCCTGGAACTTATGGGAGTGATGCGTCTCTGATCTTTGCCTGCTTTGCTCTGATAACTCTTTCTTGATCTTTACTAACTTGGCTACTTGTTCTGAATTTCAGGAGATCCTAGAGAAGAGGGTACATCATTTTCAAACAGAGAGAAACTAAGAGACGGTAAGTCATTTTCTCTAATCAAATCATTTTTCTGGTCGGTGCTCATATCGACAAAAAAGGTCTGAAGGAGACATCATTTTCAGACACAAATAGAAAGAGCGCAGAGGGAGCCATTGTGTTGTTGCAACCTTGCAGGAAGGGCAAAGGGTAGAGGAGAGAGGAGAGAGAGAGAGAGGGGGTGGGACCATAAGTTGTTATGTGCCTAGTTCTTGGTTCACACCCTCTATGTCACCGAAAGCTTGCTTCGATATTCACGCATGTATCCTTGTGACTACTTCCTTATTTATTATGTATATACGTTTTTTTACGCAAGTTACTTAGCCCGATGTGTGGTTTCATTCACCAGACCATGCTTTATATACTTTACTTTGTCATTGCGTTGTTATGTGCGCAAACTTCTATTTTATACTATTTATTTTGTTATCGCACCGTTATGTGCACAGGCTCCTACTTTTAATAAATATAACTGCAATGTAATAAACATACAAATGGTGATTGATCACTATCACCCAAAGTGATTCAAAAGCTTTACTACATTCAAAACATTGTTTGGCGAAGAAACCCACATTATATTTATGTAAACATCTAAGTCACCAGCGTAAGGCCTATGTTTTCAATAAACCATGGGAGAAGCAATGTACGCACAACGGTGCATATCTATCCAAAAACAAGGTTGCCTTTTTCTCATTAAATACGGAAGATGCTGCCAAAATTTTTTATGAGATGCTCTCTGAGCTAAAAAGAACGTAGTGTTTTTCCCATTAAACAAGGGTTTTTGCAAATGATTACCCGAATCCTAAATGGCATGTTTATGCCTTCGAACAAGCATAGGTTTTTCTCGTTAAATAGGAGAGATACTGGAAAAATATGCACCTAAGCTAGTATGGATGGCACGATGATGCCCCTGTTGTTGGAATCCTGCTAGGATGACTCCTTCCATTTTTGCCTTTAAGGGCATCATACTCATAAGGCTTATTGTGCCAAAGTAGCTATTGTGTCTTATTAGGCCGATGCTCATTGCGATTAAGTATACTCGAGCAGTCAATCAAAAGTAATCATTGATTATGCATACCTCTGTAAACTACTGTCATAAGATTAATACTCATAAGCGTCGTTGTGCTAGAATTGGTTATCCACCTGCAAGGGGTGAAGCACTCGTAAAGAATGTAGATGCCAAGAACAATGTTTGCATGTATATAAATAAACATAACGATAGTCTTTGTCCACACAAAAATTGACCCATGCTTCAGAAAACTGATTGAGGTTAGGTTCATATTTTTTTTGTACAAAATGCATTGGTTGCCTATGTGGCACTCGACGTTCTAATAATAAAGATTATGTTGCCGAACCCCTTCAGAACTTACGTTTATCGAGACATGATGATGGTACCATCTCGAGTGATATACTTTATCTTATGAACCAAATAGTTCAGGCGGTCTCTCAATCACTCGAAGGTTAGGAGGTCAGGTTATCCCTAAGTCCTAGGGGTTGATCCTGCTACTGCAATAGTAGGATGCATCCAAACCAGCCTAACGGGGGTTTCCCAACAAAAAACTGTTGTCCCGCTATGAACAGGCTCATTCAGACCTCTAGACACAAAAATACATAGCATAAGAAATACTCAGATGACTTCGTTTGAAGTCAAAGTTATGTTCTCCTGCGTACTAGGTGGTGAACTTATAATTATCAAAATAATGCATTAGCCATAGGTACACTAATGAATGAATGAATGCATGTTAGTACTACTCATGCATCACCTTATGTAAGGTACTGATCTTTGTACACTATTGGACCAATCAAGTGAAGAACTCAAATTGTATCCATATGGCTAAGCTAGGCCCGAGGAGCTCCTCTTTCGATCCATGGGATACCTATATGCTAAGTCATGGAGACTTGAGGTACAATGTTTCGAACTGTGGCCCTAGAGTAACTTTTTATGTTTTCAACATATTATACTTGTTAGAATTTGAATGTTTTTCAACCAGATCAAGAATGGTTCTGACCTCGTTTTATGTGGGATATAGGTACTGAACCTACGGTGTATAATGCAAAGTAGGTCAGCATCAAGATCCATGGTTTCTCCAAGCTTCGTTAGACATTTCATTTACAAACCTAGTTTATCTGGTATTGCTTTACTAAGTAGTACTATTTATAATAAATAACTCATTTTTGTTTGCTTAAATGAAATATTTTGGTGAACAATAAGTGATTGGCCACATACCTGTGACCCACCCAGTATCTTCTAAAATCGATGACTAACTATCATCTATTTTCATTGATAAAGTCTTTTCTAAATTTTGCTACAAAATACAAAATAATTCATGAAATATGGATAAAGTGTTTTTTTGGAAATCCAGAGCGTTACACTTACCCCCACTCTGCCATGTTCTTGTCCCCATTAATAAATTTATTAACATACTCTTATATATTATAAAATCCTTATATATATACATATATTCCTAACCCTAAACCCTTCATCTTCTTATTTTCTTATTAATCCTCTTAAAATAAAAATAAAGTTATTTGAGATGGGAATGGGAGATGAGGATGGGGAAAGAGACAGGGACAAGGATGTAGATGGAGATAGGGATTTTGAGATGGGGATAGACTAGGAATGGAGCACAAAAATTTGAGACAAGGCAGGGGTGGAGACCTTGTCCCTCGCCCCCACCCGGATCCACTGTCATCCCTAACAACAGGTGGATGGGGTCAGGGGCGAAGGCTCATAGCCTTAGGGAGGGCTAGTGCGGAGCCTCGGGGAGGGCAAGGAACAAGCTCGGTGGGGCCAGGGAGACTAGGACAGAGGTGGAACACATGAACAAGGTGGGGCCAGTGCTATTGTGCAGGGTGGGTGCCAGGGTGCCAAATAGGGTCAAGGGTGGAGGCAAAATAGGGGGGGTATGGTTGGTGGGGTTAGACCAGGCTACTCATGGCAGAGCGGCGATGACTCGTACAGAGAGAGAGAGAGAGAGAGCACTAGGGCAAAATTGGGCGAGAGGGATGAGGGGGATTTGGAACTTAAGTTGGGCAAGCAATGGCCAGGGTGGGGGGGGGGGGGGGGGGTCGGGCACCAGTGCCCACCCTGACCCGGGCACTGCCCGGGTGAAATGCGAGTCAGGGTGGCACTGTCCTTATGAAACGTGGATCAGGGTGGACATGTGCTCACCCTCCTGTAAACATGGCTCTTCCCCTATACATAACAAACTTTCCTTTAGCTTCGTATGTTTCAAGTTGTCTCATTCTAAAAGAAAATCCAATGCATTTAAAGGACCAATTGGGTATAAAATGCATTTTACGAATTGGTGCATTTTTTGTAAAATTGGATTCATACTCGAGTTTTTTAAAAAATCTTTACTTTTTTTGTTCTAAACAATGCTTTTTAAAAAACCTCGAGAGGTTTGTTGCAATAGAGCTCGGGGGCTTTGATACTAGATGAGTGGTCAAGATTTCATTCCCATAACCGTCAGCTCATTGCATTAATGAGGGCAAGGGATAAGGCTTTGATTAGTCAAAGCTTGCCAATTTCTTGGGAGTAAAAAGTGTGCCACATGTTTACAGTGTTGGGACTGCGATCATAAGTACGACAAGCGAGCCAGTGCGATTAGGTCTAGATCTCACCCTGAGAGTGGATTACCTATTCTTCATTAGTATGTTTGGTTGCATTCAAATGTGATTTGAAATCTCAGGGAAATGACAGAATGGATCTCATTTGCACAACTTGAAATCTCATGTAAATGAGAGAATGAATATCATTTTCACAAATAACCAAACATGTGATTTGGAATCTCATACAAATAAGAAACCGAATGTGATTTAAAATCACATTTAAAGCGACTTTGTTGTGGTGGAATATGTGATTTGAAATCATATTTGATTTCATTTCATGTGATTCTAACATCTCATGTGATTTAAAATCAAATCTCAGGAGATGCAACCAAACATGCCCTAAAAAAGTGATTTTTTTCAAAAGAACAAAGTTTCTTTATTATTTCTAAAAAACGAGATTCTATTATTTATTTTCACATATTTATTAAAAACTAGTGTCTTAAACTGGGTTTTCACCCTCTCTCTCTATAGAAGACCGTGTTTTCAAGTTGTACATTACTATTTAACAAGGGCTAAGTTTGAACGCCAACTTTCACTCCTGCCCAATTTTTTTGTGTTCCTTCTTGTTTGGAGCGAAGCCACAAATCTAAACTAGGGTGGACACAATGAACATGAAAAATACAAATAAAAACCCTAAATTCTGAAGCAAGAAATCTAAACTAGGATGGGCACAAATGCACATGAAAAATACAAATCAAAACCCTAAATTCTAACAACATGATTTATAGATATGTTAATTAAAAAAGAAATATCACCCCTTAAAATTCTAACAAAACCAAGCATGCATTCATGAAATCATATTTAATGTTGATTAAAAAAAGACAAAAATACCTAATTAAATATTTATGGCATTTAAAAACCAAATAAAAAACTTAAATTCTAAAAAAATCAAATATGTAGGGGTTTGATAAGTAATCACAAAAATCAAGTATTCATTAATGAAATCATGCTTAATGATATTTAAAAATAAAAAATAATACAAAAAAACTCAAAAATTATAATTACAAATTTGCATCATTTGGAAAAATGCAAATCAGTAATCTAATATCTAAAAAATTCATGGATTTATGTTCATTAAAAAAACAAAACCCCTAATATTCTAACTGAAGTCAAGCATTCATTACATGTCAAATACTAATTAAAAAACATACAAAAAACCTTAAAACCCTAATTAAACATTCATATTATTTAAAAAATAAACTAAATAAAAAACCTAAACCCTAACAAACATCCTAATTAAGAAAATAAATAAAACCTGTAAAATCAAAACGTGCATGCTATTAGCATACATTATGATAACTAAAAAAAACATAAAAAAATAAAACCCTAATTAAACATTTATGTCATTTAAAAAATCAAAATCAATACCTTAAATCTTAAAAGATTCATAAATTTATATTAATTAAAAAAACCTTAATATTCTAATCAAAATCAAGGATTCATTACATGCCTAATGCAAATTAAAAAAATATACTAAAACCTTAAAACCCTAATTAAACATTCATGTTATTTAAAAATAGACTAAATAACAAAATAATCTTAACAAACCCTACTAATTAAAAAAAAACTAAAACCCTTAAAATCAGAATCCTATTCAAAGAATAATTTGAAAGAAGAAGAAGAAGAATGCATCGGTGTGTGTCGCAGTGTTGGAGAGGCACCGTGACCAGTGGCGCGTTTAAGAGCCTAACTCCTCTTAAATAGAGAGGGAGAGAGGGGTGCATGCTGCACGACGTTCATTGAAAGCTGTCGCCAGACGATAAGGTTAGGGAGAGAGAACCTTTGTAAACAACAAATGGCCTGAGGGCAGACCAGCGGAGGCAATTGAGTCTCAGTCTCGTAGAGAGAGATCAGGGTATAATCGAGGGGGGGGGGGGGGGGTGGCATTGGGCAACGTCCGCTTCCTTTGGTTGGGCACCAGGGTCCACCCTGACTCGGTTACTTCCCATGCCGTATCTTTCTGAGGGATTTCTGTGGGTGGCCACGTGCCCACCTCCCAATAACGTGGCTCCTCCTCTGCCGTCCTGTGGAGGAGTCCGATTCCAGCTAACCTCTTAAATGTCTCTCTCGGATTTTCATTGTTTAATTACAGCCCAAGAAAATAAAAAAATTATATATGTAGTGTTTCATCTTGTCCTCGTCGATTCTCTTGCCTTTTGATCGTACCATCGTTTTTCTCCTGTTTTACCCATTGCCCATCTTCCTTCCGACTGTATAAAATTCGGGGGGGTCTTTTTCGTCCCCTCCCTCTCATCGTTCGATCGATTTCTTGCGTCGGGATCTTCGTGTCCCCAGGAAACGATGACTGGGGATTGTGACTCCTGCGGCATCACCCCCGAGCAGAACCATTCTTTGGTCGAGGATATCAAGAGCTGCCCAAAGGGAAAGGGTGATTCCAAGGGGCAGAGGTTATGGAAGAAGGTGAAGTATCAGTTGGTGGAATACCATTCTTTGCCTGCCTATCTGAGAGACAACGAGTTCATCATCGGCCACTATCGTTCGGAATGGCCGCTCAAGCAGATATTCCTTAGCATCTTCACCATTCACAACGAGACCCTCAACGTCTGGACGTAAGAAAATCGAGCACCCAAGTTGGAAAAAACAGAAAAAACTATGCTTTTTTCCTTTGTAGTTTTGGTGGGTTTGACGTTTTAACTCTTTTTTGTGATGATGGTCGTCGTTCTTACGGTTGCTTCTTTGTTTATGGGGGTTAGGCATTTGGTGGGGTTCTTCCTTTTCCTCTGCTTGACGATTTACACTGCGATGAAGTTGCCGGAGGTGGCGGATCTTCACCATTTGCCCGAAGTGTTGACGAGGGCTCGTCTTCAGCGGGTGCATTCGGAATTGAGGACGTGCTTGCCTTCGATGCCGCACATGTCGGATCTGCAGAGGCTGAGTAGCGAGCTGAAGACGGCTTTGTCGTCCATGGAAGTGCTCCATTCCTTGCCCGGGTGGCACGTCTTCGAGCTCCTTGTCAATTGCTTGCCTCAGAGCTTGTCCATCTCCAACCACACCGATATTTGCGTTCTGGTAATTTGCAATTTGTCGTTTTTTTGCTCGTTTTGATTTGTGGATCTCTCTTCTTGATTCGATTATCTTTCTGATCCTTTTTTCTCTTGTAAAAGATTCGGTTTCTTTCCGAATGAGAAGAAATCTTGTGGTGTTCTCTTCCCTTTTATTGTGGTTATTGCTAGAACATTTTCAATTCGGTTTTGTTGCATAGAATTGCCGTCTTTAACTTTTAGCCCTTTTATTATTGATGTTCATGTTGTTTTCTTTTCCCTCCTTGTTCCTTGTGGAGTTTGTTCTTTTGGATTATGCAAAGCAAATTTGGCTCTGACAGGAACTTTTTTAGCATTTTGATTGTAGTTCCTGTAGTCTGTTTGGTCCTTATTTCTTTATTGTAACATCCGTCTCTGGTGAGTATGAATATTAAAGTATGTGTGTTTGTAAAGCAATATATAGCTTTTAACGAGACAAAATAAAGTTTACAAATTTAATTTAGCTTTGATTGTCCCATAGATTGGAAATATGTGAAAGTGCAGTATTGAGGAACAAAGCAATCACATACTTTGTTGATTATAAGTTTTTAATTTTGTAAATGTTGAAGCAAAGAGTCCAGTAACTTTAGAGGAATTTGTTTTTTGTGTTGAAGTTTAACAGTGCATGTGAAGTAATTGTATCATTTCTGGTCTGTCATGTTTTTTTTTACTTGTTATATGTTTCCCGTTGTGAACATAGGATTTGGATGGATAAAAAAGGATTGGCTGAACCTGATAAATCATAAGGAGATGCTTTCAAGGTCTTAGATTTACCTCTCGGAAAATCAAAACATTAGGTCTGGGAACCCACTAAATAATATGTTCAAAATTTTGTTTTTAATATCCCAGTATATGCAGTTTAGATCATGCGGCTTGGTGTAAATCTCTTAGTTGATAATTCAAGTCTGTGATGACCTTGCCAAGATTGTCGCCTATGCTGCTAGCTTGAGTTTGCTTTCAACAATAAACAAAATAAACCAATAAATAAAAGAGAGAGGACTCTACAGGTTTGGATGTCCCACAAACCAAATGCCTTAGTTTCAGCCATCACATTTTCTGGAAAGCTCCAGACACTCTTTTGATCGTGTCAAAGCGAATGAATGCTGAGATGCATGCACAAATTCTTCTTCTTCCTCAAATTTCCGCTTGCTTATTCCTTGGAATGGACAATGAGGTTGCTTGCTTCTTCCTTGGAATGAACAATGGGGTTGTTTACTAGTAAGCATAAAGGTAGACTTCCTAGACTTATGTTGTATCACCTGCTATAATACCCTAGGGGATCTTGTGTAGTTTATGTAGTTCTAACTTCTAACTAGGACTTGCTTTGAATTATGAACTGTTTGCTAATAGGGGGCTGCAATATGACAAGGTAATTGGAGCAGTCTATAAAGGTTGTGTCACAATATGATTATTGTGGATGGTCATGAATGATGAACTGTTTGCTAATAGGGGCTGCAATATGACAAGGTAATTGGAGCAGTCTATAAGGGTTGTGTCACAATATGATTATTGTGGATGGTCATGAATGAAGAACATGATGGTGGAGTTCTTATACAGCTTCAAGTTAGACATTCCAGTTGCAAGATTATGGCATTAAGATTTGGACAAGCATCATGCAGGGTCTTGGAGAGCACTGAAATTAGATAATAAGAGAAGGGCTATGGTGTTAAAAAAAAGTGCAGGGATCAAGTGCACAACAATCTGTGGAAGAAATTTGAACAGTTTTATAAAGAAGGTGAACCATCAAATCAAGCCAAAATGCAAGATAGAACTACTCCTAAACAAACATTTCCTGTAAAAGGGATGATTAAGCGAATGTCTATGTTAGAAAACCCAAACAATTCAATGCATGTAGGGGTAATCAAAGGGATATGTTAACAAACAATGAAGGAGCACATGAGAAAATAAATTCTCTCCTTAGATAGAAGATCATCAAAGCAATCCACCTATCATTCTGAGACGATCTGCTTGTAAAGGACACTCTATTGGTAGATGGGTATCTTGTGGAGGCTTCACACTTGAATATAAGATATTCTTAAATGAAATATTAAACGACTGTGAGTCATGACCTACTTAAGGAAAAAAGATGAGTATATGCCATGATAGAAGAGTACAGGAAAGTCTTGTCAATAAAAAGAAAAATTGTGAAAATGCTCATAAACAAGAATTTAGTGAGATAGATGAGTTTATAAAATAAATATGAATCATATGGGAGGATAGAAAGATATAAAGCACAATTGGTTGCAAAAGGTTGCATTCAACAATAAAGAAGCTTTTAGTAAAGTTGACAAGATTGTGATATCTTGTATTCTATTGGTCCTCATGTTATTACATGGCCATATACTTTCATCATTTAGATGTAAATAATGCATTCTTACACGGCAAGCTAAAGGTGGAGGTACAAATGGAACAACCAGCTGGATTTTTCAAAGTTTCCTTACAGATGTGCATAAATTTAATAGGTCCATTGTTTTATCAATCGAAATGAGAAAGGCATCTTAATTATAATTTTGCACATAGTTCATATTATGGCCGCAGGAAGTTCAACATGGTCGGCCAATGAAGTATTTGCATGAAAGGTTCATGTGAAGGATTTGAAAGGACTGTTATTTTCTGAGACAGTTGATAAAAAGGAAATGAGATAAAGTTGTCCCAACAAAAAATACATTCTGAATCTACTTTGAAAATTTAATGTAACTAATTGTAAGTAAAGATACCTTGTATAATGAATAAAAGACTCTCACAAGATAGAGAACTGATAAATGAACTAGAGAAATATAGTACTATAGGTGCATTTCAACCTCTTATTATCTCAGACATATGTTGTGAACCAAATCTATTGATTTATGCATGCATCTACTGTGGTTCATACTGGATCATCGAAAAAGGTTATTACAATGTATAAAGATGCAGTTGCTTATGGTCTCATTTACAACAAGAATTATCTCAAGAATACTACAATACAATTAAGTATTAGGCATTCAGATGTTGATTGATCTGGTGAATTGGATAAGCTATTGCATATTCTTGGACAAAAATGTAATATTTTAGGGGAAATATAAAAGAGTGTAGCCTATTTTAAGTACTGAAACTTGAGCATAGAGCATGCTCAGGAATTACTCCACAGGTGGTTTGGATATGAGGTTTAATGAGTTTTGGGGGTCGAAAGATTTGTAGTTAATCTAATTGGACAAAGAAGTGCATCGGCATTGGCATCAATTCATGTGTTTCTTAGATCTAAACATTTCTAAACAAACTATTATTTTGTCAGAGAAAAAATTGAATTTGAAGAGTTTGAAGCAAATTTTGATAGTCTGGAATTCCAAGTTTCAGATATCATTACGAAAGGCTTATTAAGATTAAGACACTATTTTCCAAAGACAAATTGCACAAGTTTAAACATGATGTACAACTTGAGAGAGCTTGTAGATGAGGAAATGGAATTGCTGCCAAGGGTTTTTTAGCCATTTAAGTTAAACTATTCACGAGTAGTAACCACGTAATCTATGTAAAACTGTATATTTGTATGCTTAATTAGGGACATCATAAGTGTGACATTATGAATTATTTGTAATTTAATGAGATTCAAGCACTTATTATGTAATACCATGATTAGGGTTTGTTAGAAACTTAGAACACAACTCTCTCTCTCTCTCTCTCTCTCTCTCTCTCTCTCTATATATATATATATATATATATATATATATATATATATATATATATATATATATATATATATATATATATATATATATAGGGAATGGAGTAATAGTGGACGGTTTAAAACTGTTGGACGAACAAGTGCCGTGCTGAAGGGCATTTTTCCATAAAATTAACACATGTTGCTTAATGCGTGCGCGATCAGTGGCACGCCTTTGTCCGATGTAACAGTGGATGATTTGCTTGTCCACTGTTACTCTCGTCGCTATATATATATAAAATATATATATATATATATATATATATATATATATATATATATATATATAGTGATGGATGAGCTTACGAGATCAATTCAAGAAAATGTGCCGTGGTGTATGTTGTTTGTTGATGATATTGTTTTGATTGATGAGTCTAGAGCTGGGGTTAATGCTAAGTTAGAATTATGGAGACAGACATTGGAAGCAAGAGGTTTTAAGTTGAGTAAGAGTAAGACAGAATATATGGAATGTCGGTTTAGTAAGCAACGAAGTAGTGATGGGCGTGTAGTGAAGCCTGGTGAGCAAGAAATACCGGTGGATGACTTTTTCAAATATTTGGGATCTATCATTCAAAAGTATGGAGAAATTGATGGAGATGTAAATCATAGGATAAAGGTTGGGTGGATGAAATGAAAAAGTGCAACTGGAGTGTTGTGCGATCGTAGAATGCCATTGCGGTTGAAGAGAAAGTTTTATAGGACGACAATTAGGCCCGCTTTACTATATGGTACGGAATGTTGGGCTGCCAAGAGGCATCATATTCAAAAAATGAGTGTAGCTGAGATGCGTATGCTTAGATGGATGTGTGGAAATACAATAAAAGATAAGATTCAAAACGAGGAGATACGTAAGACGGTAGGCGTTGCATCTATTGAAAATAAGATGAGAGAGAATCGTTTACGCTGGTTTGGACATATTCGGCGAAGGCCTAATGATGCTCCAGTTAGAAGGATGGAGAAATGGAAAAATATATTAGTTAAAAGAGGTCAGGGTAGGCCTAAGAAGACTTGGATGGAGATGATAGGAAAGGATATGAATGCTTTGAACCTCACCGTGGACATGGCATTGGATAGAAATGATTGGAGGAGAAGGATTCATGTAGAAGACCCAGAATGATTTTCTTTTTTGGTTCATATCGCCGACCCCAATTGTTTTGGGATGAAGGCGTAGTTGTTGTCGTTGTCGTTGTTGTTGTTGTGTGTGTATATATATATATATATATATATATATATATATATATGTGTGTGTGTGTGGTGCTGCTCCTTAGCACTTGTGTTATGGAGCTCCCCCCCCCCCCCCCCCCACACACACACACACACAATCTCGAGTTTTACAGGTTGTTTTTAAAGTTTTACACCTTCCTGTATATGTACAGAAAATGATCCACTTTTCGAATAAATCCCTGATTGCATACAATATGACAAAAGCTTTCAAGCCAGGTATGTTATGCTTGTCTCAGCCCATACGTAGACATTTTAAAGTTTACAAACTTTTACCCTTGGATCTCCCTCATTATAACCTAGTGGTCTTTTTAGGAACCCCTGCTCTTGCAAGTCCCCATGAGAAGAGGTATTTCCAAGACCCATTTTAACTAACTACAAAGAAAAAAATACATATTTTTCCTATCTTTCCCACTAAATTAAATGGCTTTTGTGGTTCAGACCGTATTCCTATGTGCAGGCTTTTATAATCAGCCTTTCCTTGTATTCTTGTATAACTTTTATCAGGTTTTACTTTATATTGTAAACCCATTTAGACCCTGCAACATTCTTAATTGGTGGTTGGTGAATAATCTCCCAAGTTCCTGACTGTGTAAAGTTCATTTTCATTATTCATGGCTGCAACCTGTCTAGGTTTCACTCTTTGCTGGAGAAAAATGGCTCCCCACAATTGTGCCTGGGGCTGGTAAACAAACCAAATAACTGAACAGCGGATGTTCAAGCATGGCTTATTCTTGTGGTCAGCCAAGCCAAGCTCAAGCTCATGGCGAGCCCGAGTTAAACGAGCTGGCTCATTAACAAAAAAGATACATCTTTTAAAAATTGAAAATAATATAAATTGCACTCTGAACCTACTGAGAAAAGCTCAAACTGGTTCATTACAAAGCGATACATTGTTTCAAAGCTGTAAGAAATAGATTTTGAGCTCTAAATTTATTGCTTGCAAGCCAAACACTCCAATCATCTAAACTCTATGATATAAAATGTGTAAAATATATTTATTACTATTTAACGAGCCTATACGAGCCGAATTGAACACTAGTTGTTCATGTTTGACTTGTTGAGCCTATTTCATGAGTTTGAACCGAACACAAGATATATAGAGAAGTTGTCTTTTGGACTTGCCATCTGCATTGTGTGGAACTAGTACTTTAGCACAACAAATCACACAAGAAGCTGAAATGATTGCCAGCAATAAGGATTTGAAACATGGATCAGAAAAATGCTTTAAATATATTGAGCTCACAGAAATCCATAAGCTTGTTTGTCTGTTTCTTTTTTTTGTAGGAAATAATAAGTATTATTGTTACTGTATGCTGGACATGAGTAAGCTCTTGCTCAATTACGTTTCCCTCTGTGAGACTCACAGGCAGCCAAATACAAAGTTTCAGTAGAACATAAGTAGGACACTACGCAAGTATAATGTTTAAGCACATCTCTCGCTGTCTATTGGCTTCTCTGCTGTGTGTTCAAGGGTTGAATATCTTAAATCTTGATAATATATTTAGCTTTTCAGCATTTAAAAAATAGGTGAATGAATCCATCTTTGGTTGTAACTGATAACTGAGACCTTTTTATCCATGGTGTGGTTTAGTTATCCTGCCAATCTGTTATCCATTACATGTAGGGCCTCGCTTTCTCAGAGAAAACATAATGAATTTTATTTTAGCTGTGCTTGACTGGTCTCTTTCTTTCGTGCATGACCTGTGCAGCATAGCGTAAAAGAAGACCTTGCCAATATGATTGCTCCTCTGCTGGTCAGACCCATCACACGATGGCCCTTCTTTGCATTCCTTGGGGGAGCTATGTTCTGTCTGCTTGCCAGCAGCACATGCCACCTGCTTTCATGCCACTCGGAACGGCTCTCTTATATCATGCTCAGACTTGACTATGCTGGCATTGCTGCCCTCATCTCCACATCATTCTATCCACCAATATACTATTCTTTCATGTGCAATCCCTTCTTCTGTAATCTCTACTTGGGCTTCATAACCGTTCTTGGTATTGCTTCTGTAATTGTATCACTAATGCCAGTCTTTCAGAACCCAGAATTCCGGACAGTCAGAGCATGGCTCTTTTTTGGCATGGGCATGTCTGGTGTTGGTCCCATCTTACATAAGGTAGTAATTCATTGGAACCAGCCAGAAGCGATCCACACAACCGGATACGAGATTTTAATGGGTGTTTTCTATGGGCTTGGAGCGTTGGTTTATGCGACTAGGATTCCAGAGAGATGGATGCCAGGTAAGTTTGATATTGCTGGACATAGCCATCAATTGTTCCACTTGCTGGTAGTAGCAGGTGCATATACACATTACCTCGCGGGGCTAGTTTATCTCAAATGGCGAGATGTTCAAGGGTGTTAGTGATCAATGAAGATGCAAGTGATCAGACGGCACCTTCCTACTTCACTTAGTCCCCTATTCTGCTCCATCTAGCCAAGGTAGGTTTCATGTACGTACACAAGCTGTACACCTGCATATCAGGATGGTGGTCATCAAGATCTATGTTTTGAATAAAGGCAAAACTGTAAAACTTAGTTGTGGCCGTGTTGTAGACATGAATGAAGAAGCTGCGGCATCTTTAAAATGCTTTCAGAATTCTTTTGGATTTGGCTTCACAATACTTGACTGTTTGGCATTTCATGCTCATAAAACATCTAAAAAATGAATTTGGTATCAAGGAAATTGTAGGAAACTGGGAAATAAGTAAAAGTATTTCTATAAGAAATAATCCATAGATGCATGATGAAGTGACAAAATAAAAGTAATTATATTCTACTATAAGCAAAGAGGCCCTTGTTGACAACAAAATAAATGGTCAGTTTTTTTTCCCCTTTTTTCTTAGTATATGCTACTTCTGTCCTCACAAATAGAACATAAAATAAGTGTATAAATCAAGAGCAATATAAACTTAGATGCCAAAAAATGGTAAATCCAAAACCGAATTAGATTATTTGTTGGCGTTTATAGAGAAAAGTAGGTTTTCCCTGTGTTTTGTTATTAACAAAGGTTAAAATATCTGTCCAAATTATTGATGAATGTCAATCCAATGAATAACAGCATGAAATTGTGAAAAATGTAATATTTTCTCTTGCTTATGGTTTTGTTCGAGTTGTAGTAGATAACATATTCAGAAATATTGTGGTAAAACGATTCATGATGGATATCAGTAGTGATGAAATTACAGAATGGAACATTGAAACGGCAGTATTTCTCTGTGGAAAAGGTGCTTACCAGCGACTACTAAATGTTTAGCTTGGTTTATTTACTTATGTTGTACGGTTTTATTATGTCTAAGACATTATAAGATTTATTTTTGAGGCAACGAAAAGTCAACGGCTCATAATTCATGAAAATAGGGGTGGTTTAGAAATGGTATAAAACATGTGTTTCAATCAACTTTAACACATGAAAATAGTAAATAGAGAATGCTAAACATGATCCAAAAAGGTTAGATTTTGCTTTTGGAGGTTAGATATGTGCAAATCAAGTTTGTCACAATAACACTCACTTTCAAATGTCCATCAAAGCTCTTCTTATAATTCATATAGCCTGGGTGAGACTTTTGTAAATGTATGTTTAGACTTAATATGAGTTTTTAGTTAAAGAAGGTTTACATGCACGAAAGTCGTGATGTTCGCAAATGTATGACATGAACTTACAATGAGAAAACATGTTAAGATAAAAGACATTTGCAATATATATTTGTGAATGTTAAACATATTTACGGGCATTCGTCTAGACTTTATGCAAGTTTTTAATTAAAGAAGATTCATATGGTATTTGCGTGAAGGTCATAACGTCTGCAAATTTGTGACGTGAACATGCTGAGTTTGAATAAAAAAATATATGAAATTAAGCACATTTGCAACACACATTTGCGAAACATCCTAATTTTCAGCAAGTTTTTAATTAAAGAAGATTTGTGTGACATCTGCACAAATGTCAAGCCTGCCGCAAATGTATAAAATGAATCTATCGAGTTTGAATTTTTAAATTCTACAAGATTCACATCGAGCTTACGAATTTCACCACATAGTGTTCATGCAAATCTCCTTTTTATTGAGATGCAACCTTTTAATGACATGTCTCTATCACACAAACATCAACAGGTTCACTTGTGCGAAAAGTAAAAATATCCTAAAAAGTCTAGAATCAATTCTTTTTTTGGAAAGGCAAGCTTGGGTTAGGCGGACCCCTACCAAAACAACAGCCGCCCCATGTGGCAGAGAGATTCGATCTTGGTTCTTCAGCTTGACACAAGACTCCGCTTACCACATGGGATACCACGGGCATGAGGATTTCAACAAATTGTGATGCATTTCTGAAATCATGCGATTTTATAAGAACAATATGGTGGAAAATATCTTGAAAAATGGATACAAGACTATTTCAGACTCATGTAAACAGGAAATGTATGTCTATTGTAAAAAATATATATTTAGTGAAATGCATGACAAACACACAAAAAAAACATCATACAAGGTAAATGGGTCTCAGGTGTAAGGTTGGTATGGGTCATCTTGTCGATGATAAGTAGAAGTGTAAGGTCGTTGTTCAGTTGGATAAGGGAATGTAGATAAGCCAAATATTCCTACCAGTTGTGTGTTAGGCTCGCAGGTGAAGCATGATGTTTGCCTTAGGCATGCAGAGAATGCATGTTGGATTCAGCTGGATGAATTTACACATTTAAGTATGGGAGACTCAACTAAACTTCTAGATTCTCTCCCAAGATTGTGGGTTAGCAGAGTGCTCATGTTGAGCAAAAATGCTCATTGTTTTGGTCCCTTGAGTTAGCAGTTCCTCTGTGAATTATGTGTACGAAAAAAAGTTATTATTCGTGGCTCATCGGTTTGGTTCCTGCAGGAACATTTTGCTGACTCTGGATGAGAGTTGCAGCATGCTGGCTTTGGATGAAAGTTGCAGCGTTGGGCCGTGTTGCCCCTTGTGTGGATGAGTGCTAAGAAAGATGCTTTGAAGGACCGTTTTGGAGTGTTACGCAAGTAGGTGTCCTTCCATTTGAAGACTAGTTTGGACCATTGAAAAACCACAAGTTGGTGCCTAAGAGAGTTGATATTCTTGCGACATGCGTTGGTGGTCATCTTTTTCTGCGAGAACCATGAAGCGTTTGAAATTGCCCTTGCTGAGGTTGGAAGGCACCTCAGCCATGAGCATGAAGATGACAAGTTTGTCATGTAGGCGAGAATAACCTGCATGAGTTTGGGACTGCACTGGGGTCCCACGAGCAAATGATGCTCGATGTTGATGGAGTGAAAGACCGTTGTCTAAGTGATGGGAGGCGCGTTAAGGAATGAGACTTGGCATGTTAAAGGTTGCAATGATGGTGGATGAAAACTAGAACAAGTTGAGTAGGTAAAGAAAAGAAGTAGACCAAAGATAAGTATAAAAAAAAACTAGCATATCAATTAAGACTGTGTTCTTACTTGCACTGACATTATCGAGGACGATAATGGTTTGGGTGGGAGAGAATGGCTCGGACCGAGCCTTTAGAATGGGGCATGTGTAGTGCGGAGCTCTACTGAGTGAAAAACACATCGACTGTTTGAGCACACAGTATGCGTTGGCTTGATCGGTGACGCGCAATGATAGCGCCACACACGATAAGCAATGATATTGATGTTAATGCATCACTGTGTGGCAGCTCAAACATAAAGCCTTGTTTGATTAAGCAGTGTCAGCGGATCAGAGGATGTTGTCTTTGGAGATTTGGTTAAGGATCTCTCGGCTTGTAAGAGTTTTCCATGCGTAGCGGTTGGACGCACAAGGGTGCATGTGGGTTAAGGCTAATTCTCTCAGGGATCACCTTAGGTGGTTCCAACCGAGTATAGTGACTTGGGGCTAGGCGAGTAAATGCCTAGGCACCGGCGAATGAATCTGGGTGGTGCTCTTTGCTATGGTGTTCAATCATCAATTGATTTTCGGATTGGGAGCCATAAGGTCATGTTCCTTCAGTAGTGAGATTTTGTTGTATCGTGCACATGAAGTTGCAATATGCTTCATGGCATGTAACGTTAATACAAGTTTGTGCCATTTTTTGAAGTGATAGTTGATATGGGACGGCTATGCATTAAGCGGCATGTACTAGATGAAATTCACATTTGAAGATGCGTTTGATCAACTTCCGCTAGGCAGTTGCGCACTAAGTGGTGCGCAGGGTCAATGAAAATGATTCATCACATAGAAAAGTGTTTGTGCACGGCTCTTGGACGTTGGGTTGGCCAGACTAGGCCGTCTGGTGCGTTGCGGGTTTGCGGAAAATTCTATGCCCGTGACACTCTCATCCTCATTGGTGATGAAGTTTATGGCAATCCCTTTCCTCTCAAAATGACCACCCCTACCTATCATGTGTAGATATTTTTGAGGTTGTGTCGGCAAATCATAGTTTATGACGAAGGAGACCTGCTGAACATCAATCCCCCGAACAAGCAGGTAGGTGGTGATCAAGACCCTAGAAGAGCCCGTCCTGAACTCTCTCATGACGATGTCTCATGTGTTCTGATCCATGTCTCCATGTGTCGCAGACAGTGTGATCCCAAGCACGCATCTTATCAGTCACCCAGTCCACTTTTCTTCGCGTGTTTATGAAGATGACGCTATGGGTGATTGCCAATGTTTCATACAGGTCACACAGGGTATCAAGTTTACATTCCTCTTTCTCTACATTCACATATAACTGCTTGATTCCTTCCATGGTGAGCTCATCCCTCTTCACTAGAATCCTAACAGGATTGTTCATGAATTTGTGATTTCAAGAGCCTCTGGTGGCATGGTGGCTGAGAATAATCCCACTTGGATTAATATTGTGGGAAGAAGCTGAAATATGTCAATAGATCTAAACCAAAAGAAACCCAACTCCACAATCAATTTTTTGTCAAAGGTGCAATTCCATCAACCAAAAGCCGCCCCTTTCTGTAAATTCAAAGGATTATGCATTTTGATGGAAGTGGAACCCATAAGCTATCTATTTCTGACATTGGACATTGGTCATGATATGGCATGAGAATTTATCTGATTCCATGCTAGTGAATACATTAAAGTACAGGTACATCATCTTAGAAGATGATATTCCACCAAACACAGATGGCTTTCTGGCCTTCAGGAATCCTGTAACCTCTGTTCTACTGGAGGTAACTATAAAACACGTGACTGATCTTCCTAGAACGACCTTATAACAGAAGCATATCACGAGACACTTTCACAACATCAAAGACATAATGTGCCCAAAATAATTTATCAACAAGTGTTCAAGTTCTCCAAGAAACAGGAAACACAACCTTCCAAGTTTGGTAATAATACCTGATCCTTGAAACCACGGGTAAGCATTTCATCTGCCTCATCTAATACGAACATCTTTATGTTGTCAGGGCGTAGTGCTCGACGACGAAGCATATCAAAGACCCTACCAGGAGTACCAACAACGACATGAAGACCAACTTGGAGGATTCTGAGGTCCTCCCTGATGCTAGTCCCACCAACACAAGCGTGCACTTTAACTTGCAGGTAATCACCGAGTTCCCTCATTACATTATCAATCTGCTGGGCAAGCTCACGTGTTGGTGCCAGTACCAGAGCCTGGCAGTCCTGAAGGTCACAGTCCAGCTGCTGTAAAATACCTGAACAGAAAGTAGCTGTTTTCCCAGTACCAGATTGTGCTTGTTGAATCACATGAAGACCTTTGCAAAAGGGCACAATCCCTCTTTGCTGAATAGCAGATGCCTTCTCAAACCCTACAACAAGTACATATATCATTCATTACATAGAGCCATATATACCTGTCTGTTGACAGCTAGCAGTAAGCCTTGTGGGGGAGCCGATTGTGCTTGTGCGCAACTTGGCCGCCTTCAATGATAGTGCTAGGCCACAATGGGTCGTGGTTGCTGAGAAAACAGAGGTGAAAAGCTAGAGAGAGAGAGAGAGAGAGAGAGAGAGAGAGAGTATTGCAAGGTGAGAGTGAAGGGGGATGAGAGAGGTAGAGTTCAACACAATTCCAAATTCATTCACAAGATAATTTACACGTGTTAGGCTTATGCCTTTTATAGCTCAGCTCAATACCATATCTACCCACATTCAAATTATGCCTTTTACAAACCCAAAATACCAAAACACCCTAACTAGCTAACCTAGTAAGCTAAGTGGCTCATTCTTACAATGTCACATTAGCAATGTTCCAACCATCTCTTAACAAACTTGGCTGAGTTGCCCAACCTATTAACCTCCTTCCAACTGCCCATGCTTATGTGTCAAACAGCCCCAACAAATACTTCCAACTACTTGGCTTGGTCATCACCTTCCATAACCACTTGTGCCAACCAACTTTGCCATATCATCAAATAATTCAACCGTCCCTTCCTCATGTGGTGCCATGTAGGATTTGACTTTCTTTCTTGACTTTGAGCAAGCTCAAGGTCCAATTGAACTTAGCAAAGACTCAATTCTCCTTTGGCACAGAATGTAAATCGCATGAGCCCACTTCTAACAAAATCCACGTCATAAGTGTGCTTAGCTTTGGGCCGATGTTGCGACTGTTGCACTGAGTCCTCGTAGACACAATCGGTCATGCAGTTGTTGGAGTGCATTCAGCGTTCAGGTAGGTGTCATGGGTGCATTGTCGTACGTTGAAAGGGCAGTGTCAAACACCATTGATGAGTGAAAAAATGCATGCATTGGGTTATTAGTGATGTATAGTGATACCATGACATGCAATGAACAATTGTATCGACATTGACAGCGTGTGACGACACAGACGTTGGGCTAGCAGACTGGAGGATGCTTTTAAAGATTTGGTGAAGTACCTCTCAATTCAGCATAAGAGTCTCTCATGGGTAGTGTTTGGTATACACGAGGGTGCATGTCTCTTAGGGCTAATTCCTCATAGGATCGCATTAGATGGTTTCAACCATTCATGATGGCACGAGGCTAAGCTAATGAATGCCTTGATGTCGGTAAGCGATTTGGGTAGCGTTGTTCAATAAGACATGTAGCTATCAATTGACTCCAAAGCTATAGGTCGACAACGTCCTTTCACCACAGTGAATGACCCACGGGCATCTTGGGTGATGCACTTATGAGTTGCATCGCAGATGCGACATTGCTATTAAATTTAGTTGGTTGGTTTGAAGGGCATATGTGTTGTCCCCTCTTTGAAATTCAAACGACAACTACTTCGGCACATTCGTGAAGAGCACTGAGGCAGTTTCACATGAGGTGGTGTGCAAGGTCATTGATCTGTCCAAGTAGCTATGCACGAGGTAGTGAGTAGTGTCATGACCTTTTTCTCTGCATCTTCCTGTCTCGCACGGAGAGGGAGCTAGATGAGCTTTTTGAGTCGTGTGACACATAGTTTGCCTTAGGCAAGGAGCTACGTAAGCCTGACGAAAGTGAATTTAAGACAGTGTATATTTTATGCACGTTTAGCACAATGAAATATCTGAAGCGACATAGTTAAATGGGTCAATAGAGCGAAGCGATGCCAAAGTCTTTGGCATACGAGCGTTCAAGCCAACGAGAGATGGGTGTCTCACCTTCATATGATGAGCGCATGAGCAGTCGAGAGTTGATATAGCCAACTATGCATTCGAATAAGCATCACAAACATTGGAATGAGCATCGAGTTTTTGAGATGTATCGAATGAGGGGCATATAGTATTTCGGCACCTGCGGGCCCCACAGAGCGCAGCACGCACCCCATGAATAACCTCCCTGCTATGATGGAGAAGACATTTCAGCCCTCAGCCTAAGCCAGTTGCTAGTATGACGTAGTCAAGCTCTCAAGCCAAGAGGAATCACTGTCGCTCGACATGTACTCATCGAGCCCCTCGCAAGGGTGTGAAGTTGGGCGGCAAGGCAAGCAACAAGAGCGGGCACTCCGATGTGCTACTCATGAGATAGTATGCCTGAGATGCTCATGGGGAATTTGCATACTCGTAAGCACCCCATGCACTTTGATGTAGTACTCACAAGATATAAGAGTTGCCTACTCCAGACCGCATGGTGGTGCACCAATGCAAGTCAAGAAGAAGGTTCCTTATATAGGTGTTATGGGCATTGACTCCCCACCAATAGAAGAAACCCTAATATATGTTGGAAATGCACCATTTTGTTCTCAATAGAGTTCCCGAACATAGACTTTGTATTTTGCCAAAACGATCAAGGTCTTTCCCACATATGAATTTGTCAGTGAGATTTTGATTTTGGCTCGTAGATTCTCAACGTGCATGGAGATACGTAGCACTGAAGTTCTGATGAGCCTGCATGGGAACTGGCATGGCACCTCTGGATGAAGTAGCCCCTTTCAGTGTTTTGACTTCACAGACATGTTCCCCACCTATAATTGAGCGAGCGAATACTCGATCGTGGCATATAAATTCTGCATGATATCATCCATTTGCGGGCTCAAAGTTGAGATGGGCCGCAGGTGGTGTAACACCCCCAAAGCATGACACATGGCCACGGGTGGCCAGAGAGACCCCCGTGATATAGAGCATGGAGTAGTTGAGAAAATACACTTGAGATTTGTTGCTCACACTTAAGCTTGCTTGCAGAGTTGCTAACATGCAATGTTTCATTGTCTCGTACCACCATCGCATGCCATAGGAGAGACATGAGTTTTTCACTTAGCAACACTCGCGTCACCATAGGCCCCACCGCACCACACATATACATGTGCCACTTTCAGCTGATGATGAATAAAGTTTAGCATATTCTCCCCCACTAGAACAAATCAACGTCATCGTCAATACTTGTCCAATTGGGAGGCGACTAAAGCTGAACTGTAGGAGATGATGTAGAGCAAGCATCGTTCAAGAGTCCGTGTGAAAGGCAACAGAGTAGTTGGGTTCTAAGATAGAACTCAATGTCAGTCCCTGAAAGTATGACGTCTAAAAGCCACCAATGAAGCGCCAATGTAAGAATCACCACCTACTAAGATATGCGGTGTAGCAAGCTGCCAGGAAGTTTCAAAGTTAGAGGTGGTCCAGTCCACCTTGGTAGAACGAGTGTTTGGCACCCACAGGTATTTGGCACCCGAGGTGGTCCGTTGAGTAGAGCAATGCGACCACGAGCAGACGTGACCCAAGCAATGCAACTACATGGAACATTGGTGACGAATGAAGGTCATCACATTCTCCCCTATTAGAACAAACTTGACATCCTCATCAATACTTCACAGATTGGGTGGAGACTGAAGTTGCCATGAAGTTCCTGCTATCAACAAAGGCAAGGCCACTCTAGAGTCTGAGAATAGTCACCCACGAAGATGCATGGTGTGGACAAGCCACCATAAAATTCCGAAGTTGGAGGTGGTCCAGTTCTCCTAATATAGTGGGTGTTTTTTAACCCACAATGGCCTGCTAAGCAGAGCAATGCGATCACAAGCAACACATGGCTTAAAAGATTGTAGCAATGTGGGCCAAGAAAGTGATGTAGTTTTCGGCAGATAAGTTGATCCTTCAGCAATTGATGGTCCTTCGAGGAGGGGCTGCGGAGTATCGAATTCTCTTAGCAAAGTACAACTAATAAGTTGGGCATAGAGTGTCTTCACAGTTTACTCACATGCACCAAAGAGCGAAGGTTTGGCATCAGAAGGGTGTAGCATGCACGAAATGTCTAGAGTGTTTGCTTCGTGAACACGAGAAGAGTGATGGAGTGTGAGGGTCCTTGCATCATCCTAGCAATGAATATTTCTAAGACAGTCGTCGAGGTATGACATTAAGTCCTGCTTCAAGGATGAAGCGTGAGGAGCTAGCAATCTTGACGATGCCATTTGTGACCCAGCACAAGGTAGGCGAAGAAATCGATCGAGTGAAGATGAACCAAGCAGATGTTGTTGATGATGGAAAGGTTGCAAAACTCAACGGTCAATGAGTGCGAGCGACACCAATACAAGGTGATGAGTAGATGGACCAAGTGTGTGAGGAGAAGAGAGGCATTCTGACGAGTCTCCTCCATTGAGAAGATGCATAAAATCAGTTGATTACACTACGTGACTCTGTTATCACATCATCACACGAGCACTAAAAGTGAGCAAGCTCCACCTATGAGACTTACTCCTAAGTGATTTGATTGAAGCAAAACCTATCTCGTTAATGCGCTTGAAGATGGAAGGGTCACCACAATAAGGTGTCCAACTGATGAGCGAAAATCTCGTGCAACAATAAGAAATTGCATAAACGAATATAATCACAAAGCATCCTATAACCACCTCGCTAAATTGGGTAGCAACATCCGTCAGTAGAAGAAGGGGCAAGGTAGCAGCCATAAGTCACTCACATGTGACTCCAGGTAATAGGAAGTGAAGGAAGTATTGGAGTTACTTCTGGATCTAAGAACTCGATCAAGCAACGATCTGTCTCCAACAATGTCGTAAGTACCATCGACGTAGATGTTAATTTTTCTAGTGTAAACTTCACCATAACTCACACTTGCGGTTTGCTATGTCACAATCAGTTTGCCACGAATTGACTGGTGAGGGACGATGCAGGAAACTTGAAGTGTTCACACAAATGATACTAGCAGAGACTAAATAACCAACAAAGAATATGTGAATCAAGACATGTTTTGTTCCGATAGCAGTCTGGGTGAATCTGACGATGACAAAAACTGACAAGCAGACACTGACAACAGTTTGGGGCAACTCTGAGACTAGTTTGATGAGCTCTTATACTAGCGTTGTATGCTTTGAGGGAGCTCTGATACCAGTTGTCATGGCCTTTTTCTCCACATCTTTCTGTCTCGCTTGGAGAGGAAGCTAGACATGCTTTTGGGGTCATGCAACATGCAACTTGCCTTAAGCGAGGAGCTATGTAAGCCTAGCAAAAGTAGATTTAAGGTAGTGCATATCCCATGCACGCTTAGTACAACATAATATCTGAAGTGACAGTTAAACAGGTCAATAGAGCGGGGTGATGCCAAAGTCTTTGGCGCACGAGCATTCAAGCTAACAAGGAATGGGTGCGTCCACCTTCCTGTGTCGAGCGCACCAGCAGTCGAGGGTCGATAAATCTAGCTATGCGTCCAAATAAGCATCACGAACATTAAAATAAGCATCGAGTTCTCGTGATGCATCGAACAAGGGGCATATAGTATTTCGACACCTGCGTGCCCTATATAACGCATCATGCCCGCCATGGGCAACCCCTGCTATGATGGAGAAGACCTTTCAACTCTTAGCCTAAGTCAGTTGCTAGTATAACGTAGTGAAACTCTCTAACAAGAGGAATCATTGTCGCTCAACATGCATTAGATGAGCCCCTCTTGAACGTAGACTTTGTATTTCGCCAAAACGACTGCACCAGGGTCTTTCCTACATATGAATATTTCAGCAAGATTTTGATCTTGGCTCGGAGATTCTCAATGTGCATGAAAATGCACAGCCCCGAAGTTCAGGCAGGCCTACGTGGGCACCAGCATGGCACCTCCGGATGAAGTAGCTCATTTTAGTTTTCTAACTTCACGGACGTGTTTCTCACCTATGATTAAGCAGAACAATACTCAATCATGGCACATGAATTCCACATAGATGTCCTCTGTTTGCAGGCTCGAAGTTGAGCGTAGCAACCCCGAAGCATAGCACATGGCCACGGGTGGGCGAAGAGAACCTCGTGGCATGAAGCATGGAGCTGAGCAGATTCCCTTGAGATTTGTCATGCACAATTAGGCTTACTTGTTGAGTTGCTAACGAGAAATATTGTGTTGCCTCTTGTCGTCGCCGCATGACATAGGTGAGACATGGGCTTTCCACTTAGCAACGCGTGCATCATCATAGCTCTGGTCGCATCACACACACACGTGTGCCACTTTTGGCCTGTGACGAACAAAGTTTGGCACATTCTCCACCACTAGAACAAATTGATGTTCTCATCAATACTTCTTCAATTGAGAGGTGACTGAAGTCGAACCACAGGAGATATTGTAGAGCAAGCATCCTTCGAGAGTCCTTGTGTAAGGCAGCAGAATAGTCGGGTTCTGAGATATAGCTCAGTGTCAGTCCTTGAGAGTGTGGCGTCTGAAAGCCACCAATAAAGCGTCGATGTGAGAATCACCACCCACTAAAATGTGTGGCGTAGCAAGCCACCATGGAGTTCCTAAATTAGAGGTAGTCCAATCCTCCTGAGTAGAACGGGTGTTTGATTCCTGCGGATGTTTGGCACCCGAGGTAGTCCGTTGAACAGAGCAACGCGACCACGAGCAGATGTAACCCAAGCAATGCAGCGACATGGCACATTGGTGATCAATGAAAGTCATCACAGTAGGGCTGGACACTCGTCTATGCAGTCGTAATGAATAAGGCCAATAATTGTTAGGTTGGCCAGGTTGGGGTTGCTTGGTGCTACACGACCTTGCGAAAAATTAACATATGATATATGTAGGGCTACATGACGACATGAGTTAAGCACCACGTGTTTATGTAGGGCTTACATATTTTTTGCGAGCCGTTTGCAACTCAGCTTACCAAGCTCAACTTATAAGCTTGGATGAACTTTTCATCAGGCCAACCAAGACAAGTCATGAGCCGCTCATCTTGCTACCAAGTTGTAGACTTGAGCTTGCAAGCAGCAATCAGGGAGATGGGATGTCAAATTAGAGTCCTCAATAAATCCTATATTCACTTATTTCACCTCATTATTAACTGGAATAATGGTGCAGGCTGGCCCGACCCGCTAATAGACTGAGCCATTGACCCAACCGACTCAGTCAAAGACTAACCCGTAAATTGATGGGTTCGGCCAACAGGGCTGACCCATTGGGAAAACCTCGGCCTACAGCCCGCCCGTTATGCCCGTGGGCCTAATTGGGTCAAGCTGGGCTTATATATATATATATATAGGTCAAGCCGGGCCGTGGCCCAATCCATTTCGGCTAAGTTAGGGTCAAACTTGAACCTAATTTACAGGCTTAAGCCTGGCCCAGGCTGCCCAACTCATTACCCACCTCTACTTAAAACTACACTCACCTACAACCAAACATGGCGAGGAATCAGTTGTTGAGAACATGAATCCTCAAACAAAAGAAGGAATCCACAACTCCTTTAAATTTTATTTTCCTTGAATGCAAATTTTTGTATTTCCTCGGATTCCTTGCAAATTCCTCCAATACTGGTTACCAAACAGAGCGCAGCGTTGGGGGCCCTCTATCCTTGACCCATGTAGGTTGTGCAGCTAGCGCCCGGTTCTATTTGAGTTTGATCCACATCCTCATCCCTTCAGTACGTGGTGGGCAAACTGAATCATAACTTGGATGCAACTAGGTTTTGGCAGACCAAGCCTCAGCAGAGATTTTTAGTGCGGGCCTGACCTACGTGGGGGTAGTACCCGCCCTTTGATGGGATACAAGCTGGTCAACTGGCTTCAAACCTGTTAGCGATCTGGTCAATACATTGCAAAATGGACTTGGGTTGAGCACGCTCAGCCAGACTCATGTGCTACCTTTATAAATAGCGGTGTGACTGTGGTCAAGCCTATCTGGGTCAAGTAGGATATCTGATCCGAATCCAACATGTTATATTCAATATGGATCCTTTGACTAAGATCCGAGTGCACATGCAGGTCCGATTTGGATCTGTTTAATTAAACTATTTTGGATTTGGGTCGTATTCAAAATATTGTTCCGTGTCTACCTTTTCAATCCGATCAGATCAGATCCATATACGTTTTTTAAATTGTAATTGTAAAATACTTTGCTTTTCATCTTTTTTCTACTGGATCTTGTATTGTCGTCGTATATATTTTGGATTCAAACTCAGACAGATTCCTCGAATGTTGTTCTTTTATTGAGATTTGTTTCTAACAAGGATTAGAATGCCGGGTCCAATACGTCTCTTAGAATAAATCACCCAAAGAAATCACGAAAGAGCCCAAAAATCTAAAAAGCCATCACGTGGTTTTTATAAGCTGCTTTCATTGAGATTTGAACTCAAGACCTCCCGCTTACTAAACGGGTGCTCTAACCAACTGAGCTATGAAAGCAAGTTGTTGATGTGTAACAAACGGAAATTATCCTTATATAATATATTTGAGCTTCATCTCATCATGGGTTGACATGCTTGCCCAAAGTACTTAAACTGGAACCTGATTCCAGACGAAGTCGAGTAAAACCTGAGATCCGAATGTAACGTCGACAAAATTTGCATTTAAATTTTGTTTCCATAAAAAAATCTTTTTTATTAATTTCAAGGGATTTGCACTACATTCAATCTGTCTTGTTTTAACCATTTGAACCCAAACTCGAACCTAAGTCAGAGCAGATCCAGTGATCGGCCAACCTAACTCTTGTCTAAGCCACGACCCAAACTTGGACATGGTAGTAGCACCTCAAAGTCTATCTGAAAACAATGTTTGTATTCCATCATCTCCATTGAAATATTCAAGCAAAGGAATCCAATGAGACCACTCTTAAATTTCAGCTCCTTACTAGCAAATTAGCACACGGTGTATGCACTAAATTTGTTGTAGCCATCCACCAGACGAACTCACCATTCTCTCTCTCTCTCTCATCCATGTCTTCCTGTGTTGTAGAAACATCAATTTCTTGTTTAGCAAAGGTGCAATTCTATAAACCAAAATTTCACGTCAAAGAAGATTCTAGGTTTGGTGCTAATATATACCTGATCCTTGAAACCACAGGAAAGCATTTCATCTGCCTCGTCTAGCACGAACATCTTTATGTTGTCGGGGCATAGTGCTCAATGACCAAGCATATCAAACACCCTATCAGGAGCAGGGTTACCGGCCCGAAACTCCACTTACATGTGGGAAACTCGTTTCTTGGAAGACAGTTTCCGAAACCAGAAACCATGGGTTTATGAAACTTGTGAAAAACTTCTAAAAATGCATGAGAAACTCATTTCCCATTAAGTGAGAAACCTACTTATTTTACATGAGAAACTCGTTTCCCATTAAGTGAGAAACCTACTTATTTTACATGAGAAACTCGTTTTTCTTATTTAAGAAGCATGTTTTCTTCCTTACATTTCTTTCAAGTTTCTCTTAAATAATTTTCTCAAGTTTTATTCGGTGAAAAATTGAGATATATGTGTTATTCATAATTTTAATTACTTATTTTAGTTGTAATCAATGTAATGATAAATTCTATAGAAGATTTATTAATTCTTATTATTTATCATAATATTGTAAAAAATAAAATTCATGTAATAATTAATATTTTTCATCTATAGTCTACATTTGAGCTTTTGCTCAATACACAATATATATATATATATATATTAGGGAATGAAAACCTTTCCAATGGAAACCCGCCCAAACCTCCCCAATGAAAAATTTTTGGTACTTTTTTCGAAATTCTGATCATACACAGCATGATTGATTTACTATAAATCGACACTTAGATCATGAATTTTGGATTGAAAAAATGGTATTTGGAGCCTCAAAAATTTATGAAAATTGTAAGTCCGTTGATTTTGAAGCGTATAACAACCTATCTATATATCAGAATCAAATACTCCAAGAACTGGTTCCTATAAAAACAAGCATATAGATTACATATGTATGGTCAAAATTTTGAAAAAAAATGCAAAAAAAAATCAATGAAACATCCATTGGGGTTTTCATTTTCCACATATATATATATATATATATATATATATATATATATATATATATATATAGATAGATAGATAGATAGATAGATAGATAGATAGATAGATAGATAGAGAGAGAGAGAGAGAGAGTAATGCACTCATTCTGCCCTATTAGGCCCCTTCAAAATCGTAGTTTTTATATTTTTTCTCACATCTAACACCATAGTGAACTATAGGTTTTGTTTAGTGGAAATCGGCTTTTGAATCATTGGAATTTGACTTGTATATAAGTTTTTCCAGTGATCCAAAATTAATGGCGGTAAAGTCCACAAAATTTTTTGGCTCATAAAAATACTTTTTTTTGTCAAAAAAATATAGTGCAAGAGTTGATTACCATTAAATTGAGCTTTATAAACACATATAATGGCTCAAATCCTTAATAAAACACTTCAAACTATGAGGCCTAACAGGCAGAACAAGAAAATGTTCAGTTCTGATATATATATATAGGAAGAGTGGTAGCTGCCTACCACTTTTGTAGTCTATCGCTAATCTACCACCAGCGAATAGGTGTTTTCGGGTTGTTTTTCACAAATCTGACCCTGCAAGTGTGTTCAACATGGGTTCTTACTAGAAAATGACACTTGATTCATGTTTTTTCGATAAAAAAACATGATCTATTAGGCATTGAATATTTATGAAAATTTTAGGCTATTGATTTTAAATCTTTTAAAAACCTACATGTGTTCTGGAATCAGACAATCCAAGAGTCGATTCATATAAAATCAAGTATGTAGATCACATCTGTGTGGTCAAATTTAAGAAAATAGAAATAACCCTTCAAAAACTCGATAGACTGACTGTAGATAGCTACCACACACACACACACACACACACACACATATATATATATATATATATATATATATATATATATATATATATATATATATATATATATATATATATATCACATTTCTCATTTTCCATTTCACATGAACTTTAAAAGGTCTCGTTTCTCGATTATGTTTCCCTTTCGGACAACCTTGATCAGGAGAATCAACAAGGACATAAACACCAGCTTGGAGGATTCTTTTATCCTCCCTAATGCTAGTCCCACCAACACAAGTACGCACCCTCATTACTTTCACAATCTGTTGGGCAAGCTTACTTATTGGTGCCATATAGAAAAAGCCTATGGTATCAAAAGTCTCATGAACTTTAATATTTCATGTGGAGTAATTGTTGGGTATTTTATATGGCCTTCAATAACTTTTGATGAAATCTATCGATATTCAAATATGATTATGATTATGTTTATGAGTTGTTGTTTTGGTATTGCATGCAACTATGAATTGTGCAAGATCTTATCTTAGTTTTGTTAGTTTTGGTTGTAGGATGAGAGCATATGAAAACTATAAGTCATGTTGTTCTGAACATGAGAAAAACCCTAATCTCATAATTTTGGATACATTGCCTTTGATGTCTTACATTTCATATTAGAAGTAAAACATTAGTGAATTGGAATGATGCAATGTGTCTTCTTTTATTTTATTTTTTTGTAGTAGGGTCTTTTAAAAATGAGACCTTTAGAAGATGGATCAACTCACAATGCCAGTATAGAAAAATCACTTGAGGACCCAACAAGAAACCATAAAACATGTGGTACACATGTTTGCAATAGGCTTAACATTGTCTATCTACTATTTAGACAATTTGATATGGTGTGGGGACAGGTAGCTCTACTCAGTGAAAATGGTTGATAACCATATTTGTTAGTAGCCTTCAAGATATAATTGGCTATGTAAACTTTGATCTTAGACAATCAAAGTTTTTCTGATGCTTGTAACAGTGACTACCATAAGTGCATTATGTTTAGGTCAGACAACTAGTATGCCTTTCAATATGGTTCAAATATTAAATATACATATATTGAGTCAATGTTGTTATTTTCCAAAAAAAAAAAATTTAATTTGAAATATATTTATAATTATTATATTTGTTAAATTTTATTTTTGGTATTCTCAAAATCTCTATAACTTTTAGAGTCTTACTTTAATTAAAAATATTAATTAATAAGGGATGACCTTGTCAATTAAGAAAATATGGTTAGATGTTGGCTTCAACTGAGACTCATTTTCTTAATGAGAGGCTAGAGTCCTCATACTTTATAAATAAAGCGTCTCACCCTAGGAAAGAGTAATGGAAAAAATCTTTTGGGTAACTTTATGTTATCTAGCCAAGAGGCAAACCAGGTTCACCCCATTTGGTATGCTCCTAAACCTAGAGTGGATATAAATGCTTTAACTCAATTATCTTTTAAAATAAATTGATCTAGCCTTGTCTCTTATTATTTTTTTCTTTATGTTTCAATTAACATAGATTTGAGAGCTATGAAATGCACACATTCTCTTTCTCTCCTAATGTTATTATCAATTTATGTATATTATTTATTCAAATTTGTGCTTTGATCATATATCTATATTTGGATAAGATCATAACCCAAAATCGGATAGCAATTAACATAGCTTATAGATTAAAGTCGTAACTTTGCAACCATATATCCGGAATTTTGTGATTTTTGATGTGTTAAAAATCTTATTCTACTACCTAGATTTTGTCCTTTGAAGCCAAAAGCAAATTCTTTCATTTTCATGTTTGAAATTTCATGCCAATCAAATGGTTTCTATTTTAGCAAATTCAATTGCTTATTTAAATAAGCTTGATCTTTTTTTTATCTTAACTAAAATCATGTTGATGATTATTGATTATATTTACATGTTTGTTTTTAATTACAAGTATAAATTATTTGAAATTTGATCTATCAAGATATGATTAGATATTTTAACTAATTATTTATAATATCATAAATTAATTTAAAATATCGATTTGATCACGGAGATTTCATTTGTATATTTAAATTGACACATCATATGGATCAGATATAAAAATATAAAAAAATATGGATCATATATAAAAGTGTATAACTTTTCTTATTAGTATGATTATTTCAAATAAATAAAAATAAAAAGAAAAGATGGGGTGATTGTATCATCCCTAAATCGAAACATGGCTGATTCCACTTATTTTTCAAAAATGCTTCAAAATCGTTAAAAAATACTTTTTTAATATTTTGCTGACATGTGTCATGCCTGGTTGAAAACTGACCGGTTTAAATCAATTCAAATCATAATCAGAATTAACTGATTCCCTGGATTGTTTTAAAAAAGCAATTCAGGCCCATACCAATGCTAGCAACACTGTGAAATAGGCTCAACAAGTCGAAAAAGAACAACAGGTGTTTCAGCTCGGCTCAACTTGTATAAACTCATTAATTAGATTGAAGTGTTTGGCTTGCAAGCAAGAGAGCCGATCAAGTCCAAAGAGTTTTGAAGAGAAAAACTGTGCAAGGCACCTGGATGCCTTTCGTCATGAAAATGGACGATATCCAAGACCTATTTGAAGTGTCAAGTTTTACCTGGATGGGCCCTGCAAAACTTTTTTATGCTGTTCAATCTACAGTTAAACGTCATCAAGCAAATGGACGGCTGAAAATTGTCTAAAACATAGATCAGCTGGTAGGTTTTGGGAATGGTATAGTGGCAATCACAAATGGCACTATCTATCTATCAATACACTATGCCAATGAGAATGTCCAGAGATATAGCGGCATCAAAAAATTACTACTAAATCCTATATATTTAGTGGCAACTATAGTTGCGCTATATCCCTATGGCCACATGATTATAGCGATTAGTAAATTGCATTTTTTTTGCCACTAAAGAAGGTTTTCCTTCTAAGATAGTTTTTTGGTCCAATATTCCTTGGACCCGATTCTCTCTTTGCAAGCAATTAATTTAGAGTCAAAACTTACAGCATTGAAACGATGTATTTATTTTGTAAATGAGCTACTTTGAGCTTGGCTCAATGGTTAGGGTTGGGAAACAAGCTGAGCCACTCATGGCTCTGCTCATGTTTGGCTCGTAAAGAGCTCATTAGAAGGCAAGTTAAGTATTAACAATAGATACTCAGCTCGGCTCGGCTCAGCTGGTATAAGCTTGTTAAGTAGTAAAAAATGTATTATATACATATTTTGCATGTATTTTTTTGTAATCCTATTTCTATCAGATATAAAACAATATATTTTTCCTATAAACAAGCCAGCTTGAACTCAGCTTGTTTAACTTGATCTGATTGTAAGCTCGAACTTGGCCCAGTTAACTCAATCTGATTATGATCTGGAATGCGAGTTGGCTCATCATCACATGAATGATCCAAGCTTAAACACTTCAAGTTCGTTTACCAGCTCCACTTATGCATGAAAAAGTGACTAAAGATTTAAAAAAAGAAGACACTAAAAGGACTCAAACCCCCACCGTCTTCGTTAAGAGGCAGAGAACTACCCAATATGCTAACACCTTTGTCAAAGGGACATGCCATGACACACACGGACACCGACACTAACATGTAGAGATAATATTTTTTAAATATTGATTTAATAAAAATTAGTTTCTATTTAATAAAAAACTAAAAAAAATCGTGTCCTATTTTCTCAAAAAAAATAAAACTCACGAGTTGAATCTAACAAAGTCTTTTCATTGGAGATGGTTTCTTTCATGTCTAGCCCGATAACCATCTGAACCTGAACACATTGGCGTGTCCTCTATTACACGAACAGACATGTGGACACGGACACAACATGCGCAAACAATGTTTTAGTGTTATTTTCTTATTTAAACAAAATAAAGTTCCATTTTAAAAAGAATGTATTTTTAACATTAAAATGTATAAAAATATACTTTTTCATTGATTAATTAAAATTACAACAAAATTATCCTCGTGTCTTATTTTCCCCCCAAAAAATCAAACTTGCAAGTCAAACCCACATCAAACATCATGTTGTCCACGTGTTGTCATTGTGAGATAGATTATTGTAACCCATATACGTGGATTAGTATTAGTGAAAGGTCTGGTTCAGATCCAAATCTTGATCCAAAGATGTCAGGACGAAGATGGCTTAATTAAAGGTCAAGATCAAGATATGATCAAGACTTAAGAAGATAAGAAGCTCAGTGGGAGTCGAGATCTTCAGGAGTAGCTCAGTGGGAGTGGATATCTTCAGGAGAGTCTCACTCAGATTAAAATGGACTTAAGTTAATGAAGCCTTATATTGCAGTAGGACTCCATCAGGGAGTCACGACCTGTGTAGAATCAATCCTGGCCATCCATGTGGTGACAATCAAGACATGTGAAAAAGCAAAACTCTACAAGATAAGGTTGATGTAGAGTTAAACACTATTGTAAACTTTGATAAAGGTAACCGTGAGAGGTTAAACACTCTAGGAAAATCATGTAATGTACTCTATATAAACAAGTTCTCTCAACTCTCTCAAACAACACGTCAAGAGAGAGTTTAAAGAGAGAACAAAATTGTGTTTATTATTCATGGACGTAGACCACACTGGTCAAACCACGTTAAGCTTGGGTTCTTGGTTTGTGTGTGATGTTTATTCTTTAGCATGGTATCAAAGCCCTTATCATTCAAAGATCCTCCATAACTGTTGTGACTGCCAGTACCGTGTGTTAAGTTGATCCCAGCTCTTGGCGCCAAAATCTTTCTGAAAGTTGCTATGGTCTCATAAACAAGCACCATTATAGCTGGTTTTAATGATTCTTTTCCTCTTATTCCTGCTCCAAAAGCTTTACTACATTTTTTTTTGTCAAGTTATCAACAAACAATTTTTTTGTTATATGAATCTCAATTTATTCCCTTACTCAAAATCTAGAACCTTATGGGTTATGTTGATGGAACAAATCCAAAACTAAATATGTTCTATAGAGAACCATGAAATGAAGCATAAATTTTGTTTGAATGTATCAAGTGGGAAAGGATGAATCAACTATTGATAAGTTAGATCCTCTCATCTTTGACAAACAATGTTCATTGTCAAGTTATTGGTCCTACCACATCATATAGCATGTGGAACACGCTTAAGAAAACCCATGTTGCCAATTCTAAAGCCCGATTTCAACAACTCAATTCACATCTGAAAAGTTTAAAAAAGAGCATGGATAATATAACCACATATTTTAACATAGTCAAGAATATAGTTCATCAGCTTGCGATGGCCAGAAAGCCTGTTTCTAATGAAGATCTGTCCATGCATATACTTGTCGGTCTCCCTATGGGTGAATATGGTTCTTTGAGGACTGTATTAAATACTATATAAGACATTATTCTTCTTGATGATCTCTTGGGCATGCATCTTATACATGAAGCACAACTCCATGAAAGTGATGATTTTGAATCTTGCATGGTTAACCTTGCATGTAAACCAAATAATCAAGGTTCCAATTTTGGAAATAGATATAACCAAAGTTAGTTTAACTCTACTAAAAGTAGAGGGGGTGGATGCCAATCTGGTTGAACTGGACAAACTAGAGGAAGTCGATCCTCTGCACCAATTACATGTCATGCTTGTAGTAATCAAGAACATATAGTTGCACAATGTCGTACTACTTGTCAAGCATGCAGAAAACAAGGACACGATGCCCTTAGGGATGGCAATGGACGGGGGTGGGGGACAGGGTCTCCACCCCCGCCCCGTCTCAAGATTAGAACATGCATCTCCGCCTCCATCCCCGCACAGGGATGGATTTTAACCTCCACCACCGCCTTCATCCCCGTTTCATGTCCTCCATCCCCAATTCAAATGGGGATGAGGCAGGGTGGGGCCTGTTTCCCCGTAGTCTATTGCCATCCTTTAGAAGGACTGGGGATGGGGCAAGGCGGGGCGGAGCGGAGCAGGGCGGAAAAAAGTGTAAAGTCCATCCTCGTCTCCATCCCCGAACGGGGATGGATTTTAACCTTCGTCACCACCTCCATCCCCATTTCATACCCTTCATCCCCGGTCCAAACGGGGCGAGGTGGGGCCCCGCTTTCCCCCGATCCACTGCCATCCCTAGATGTCCTATAATGCAAGTTCTAGAAAGTCCTTGGTTTCCATATTCTGAAACAACACATCATGTCATAATTGATTTGAATAATCTTTTACTCCAATCCAAATGCCAAGTCAGTGACCACATAAAAATTGGTAATGACTTTTCTTTACAAATAAAGCATATTGGTAATTCAGTTTTAAAGATTTCAAATTCAAAATTTTCTATGAAAAAAATTATTCGTGTTCTTGAGATTGCATATAATCTTTTATATGTTCAAAGGTTTATTAAAGACAATGATGTTTTTTTTCTAATTTCACCATGACCATTGTTATGTTAAGGATTGCAAAGCTAAAAAAGCAGTAATGCATGATACTAGTGATAAGGGCCTTTACAAGCTGGACATACCAAAAGATGCATAAGGACAGACTAACAAGATTGCTTATCTTGGAGAAAGGACTACTATTGATTAGTTGCACAAACGAATGAGACACCCTTCTTTTGTAATGTGCAGTCTCTTTTACATGAACTTTTTTGCTAGTTATTAACAAACAATTCAATAATGTTTGTGAGGCATGTCAAATAGGTAAAAGTCATAATTTACTCTTTGAGCTGTCGATACATGAAATTGATGAACTACTTGATTTAATTCTTTCTAATGTATGGGGTCCTGCTTATGTTTCAAGTATTAGAGGATACACTTATTATGTGACTTTTGTTGATGCATTTTCTAGATTTACATGGCTTTTTATTATTAAGCAAAAATCTCAAGTTTTACCTATTTTGTAATTGTTTCAAATATTGGTAGAAAATTAGTGTGGTAATAAGATCAAATCTTTTCAGTCTGATTGGGGTGGTGAATATCAATATATTTCGTATTACATGTCCACACACTCACGAGCAGAATAGTTGTATTGAAAGAAAGCATAAACATATTGTGGAGATAGACCTTACTCTTATGGCTCTGGCTAGTTTAATGTATAAATATTGGGATTGTGCCTTTGTCAATGTTGTCTATTTGATTAATAAATTGCATTCTCCTGTCACCTACAATAAATCTTCTTTTCAATTTCTCTTTAAAGCTATGTTTGGCTATATATTTTTAAAAGTGTTTGGACATGCTTGTTATCCTTGTCTGCATTGTTTTAATGATCATAAACTTTAATTCTGCATTACCAAATGTGTGTTTTTAGAATATAGCACCCAACACAAAGAAAATTTCTGCCTTGATTATGTGATCGAGAGAATCATTATTAGTCAAAATGTTCAGTTCGATGAACATGACTTTCCTCTTAAAAAGAGTCTTCAATGCCTCATCCCTTACATCTCTTATTCATATACCTCTTCATGTTTCTTTACCCGAACTGCCTAACACAGCTATAACTCCCACACCTCCTGACCCGTCGGATCCTCCTCTTGAGGATCCCATTCAAAGACGTCAATATGAAGATGACTTAATTAAAGAAGGTCAAGATCAAGATATGATCAAGACTCAAGAAGATGTGAAGCTCAGTGGGAGTCGACATCTTCAGGAGAAGCTCAATGGGAGTCGATATACAGTCAGATGGAGTCACGACCTGTGTAGAATTAATCCTAACCATCCATGTGGTGATAATCAAGATGTGTGAAAAAATAAAACTCAAGCCCGATAAAGTTGATGTAGAGTTAAACACTATTGTAAACTTTGATAAAGATAATCATTAGATGTTAAACTTTGATAAAGATAATCATTAGATGTTAAACACTCCAGAAAGTTTGTGTAATATACTCTATAAACATGTCCTCTCAGCTCTCTTAGGCAACACGTCAAGAGAGAGTTTAAAGAATAAAATTCTGTTTATTCGTGGACCCACCACGTTAAGCTTGTGTTCTTGGTTTGTGTGGTGTTTATTCTGTAAGCAATTAGGGTCAACGCTGCTCCGGCCATGAACCGATCTATTGAGAGCGCTATCCCTGGATATTCCGAAGCTCACCCTAACCAACTGTGCAACCCCAAATTAGTCTTAACTATGAAAGATGCTATTACCACGTTTCCTTGACGAACACCTCGATCAATGATATTCATGAATATAAACCATATTTGGTTAACCATGGTGGAAACAAACATGAATTTGAAATTGAAAACTAAGTTCGGTTTGTTTGGCCACATGTAATTCCAAATCAAATTGATTTCAAGCCATATACATGAATAAGAATCAATCATGGGGCTCCCTGTATGATTCTGATTCTGATTCTCATTTAAATGAGAAAGCATCTCTCATTTGTAAAGGCAAATAAGAGTCCATTTCTCAATACTCATTTTCCCATGTTTGTTTAGCCAATGCCAATGAGATCCATTCTCTTGTTTGCAAGAAAGTCCAAATCTCATGAGACTCGACCAAACATGCTCTAAAAGTTTGGGAGAAAGAGGCCATGACAACACCCACCCGAAGGAAGATGAATCAAAAGCTGAAAACATGGGCCAATGCCGCTTTTCTCTTCACTTTTCAAACAAATAGAAAACCATAACAAAGAAATACCAACATTATCTTGAAACGGGAACCAATATGGTCACATTCAGTTCAGTTTAGTAGGAGAAAAACATTAACACACCAAAACACATTTAACAAATTTCATAGCATAAGCACTCTAGTTTTCAAATAATAACACTCTGAGACAAGTAACATAACCAAATATATATGATGTCTTCACCATGATAATCATTACAGTAATGATTCCTTCCTGCTAAGCAAAGAATGCTTAACTTATTCATTATCCACTCCTAACCAAAGACCAAATAGTATCAAACACTTGAGACAGGTAACATAACAACCAAACATATATAATGTCGTCACCATGATAATCATTACCGTAACGACTCCTTCCTGCTAAGGAAGGAATGCTTAGCTTATTTATTACTCATTCCTAACCAAAGACCAAATAGTACCAAACAAAGACACACTGAAAATAATGATAGATACCAAAGGCAATGTTTGTCTTCCCAGGCCAGGGCATGATAACGCTAATCAATCCCAATTTTTCCCCTTTTTCACATTCCTAGAAGTCCTGTGTTTCTCCATTGGCATCTTGACAAACCATAACTGGCATTTCACAATCACTACCAGGCCCCTCTTCCATGACATCAATCCATTGATTGAGAATGGATCTCGGACTGCAACATCCTCTCTTTGCAGAGAAGCTCTGGTATATCAGGCACCCTCCACCAGCAAGTTCCTGCACCACCAGCTTCTCGCATGCATAACCCAATGCCCCGTTCTTCGACGGCAACATGGCCATCAAGATGCCATAGTCGCAGTGAATGGCCACTGAGAATTCTGAAGGCCCGAAACACTCGAGCACACGGTCGATTATTGCATCCAACTCTGCTGCATTCTTCACTTTCTTAGAGCCTGTGGTATCCACAAACTCGAAACTGGCATAACTGAAACCGTCCTCCGGAGTGACATGAATAGTTGACAGAGCCTCGCCTTGGATGGAATTCATGGAGTATCCACACGGCTCAAACTCAAAGTCGTTGATTTCAAACCCGGGGAGGATGCTGGCAATCCCAGACGATTCAGTCATTGACCTTCCTGGTTTCTTATAAAACACAGATGCCCGATCCCTGTCGAGATTGGTCATGCACATTTCCACTGTGAGCGGTAGAGGAGATGCAGTTTCTACAGAGGACCAATAGATGTGCCAGTCACGGGAAGGATCGCAGCCATTGATGACAAAGGCATCCCCAGTCTTAGCAAACAACTTGGCGAAATGCCTGTCAAGCACCGCAACTTCCTCTGAGAAACTAGTGTGTGGGGAAGACTGGTTTGACGGGAAAATGAATGTCCCACGCGAGTATTTGACAGAGACGGGTGCGATGGACAAGCCATTGGCATGCTTCAATATGATAGGAATGGCGTGCAGGAGCTTGGTAGTCCCACAGGTCTTGATAATGATCTTGTAAGGGTAAATGAAAAGGCTGGATTCAGATAGGACATAAGAATCCAAAGCACTGTTGGACAGATTGTCCACTATGGTGCATTCAGCTGCACAGAGGAATTCATTGATCTGGGCACGAGAGAGGGCCCTGAGACCCTTCCCTTTAGGATCAGCAAAGATGGGTGACTCACGGAAGGTGATCTCCAGCCGCTTTTCATAACCTTCAAAGCCTATAGCAGCCATTTGTGGAGGCAGGCCCAGGTTATCAATATCAACAACTATGTCCAGTGAGTGTTGCAGAAAATCCAGTGATCAGGCAGGAAGGAGAAACAGTGAAACACAATTGCTGTATGTTCTGGCCAAGAAGACAAGTATCCTATTCGAGTGCACAACTTAAACGAAGAAACAAAAGAAAAAGCCCTACTCTACCAACAGCAGTTGAATTTGGGGATATCAGGATGGCTTCCTCGCACACTGCAAAGAGAGAGAGAATAGGAATTAAAAATCATAAAAAGAAAAAGCCTGTATCATGCCATTGAGGTAACCAAATCATATTTTCTACATAAGAAAGCAGAAAGGAAAAGAACATACGTTGGAGTATGCAGCAGATTTGAACTTCTTGATGCCACCGTTTGGACGCACGTCTTCAATGCTGTAGCCTAGGGGAACTTCGTACATTAAAGAACTACTACTAGACTTCTTCTTAAGACCACCTTTAGCCTCCATTACAACATCCACGCTTCCTGCTGTGAAAACATGCAAAGATATTCAGTGCAGGCAATGTTTCATATTGAAAAAGAAAAGCACTACTTAAGAAATCAGTGCTACTTCAGCATTATCAAAATTATCAGCAAACTGTACTAAAAAAGATTCGATGAATAACCATACTGTTAAACTTAATCAATGGGTGTCTCAAAGCGAAAAAACGTGGACTGAAGCAAGTAATTAGGATCAAGTTTCGGGAAAATGAATCGGCATGCTGCCCATCTACTAGCAAGGATATAAACTCCGGCGACACACACAAATCTTGGCAATCCCAGACAGGGATCTAGGCCAAGTAATCTTGAGCAGTAATAAAACCATCAAACAAAGGAATGAAGAGTCTAACATTGCATGAAAGCTAAAGCCTGAAAAAAAAAATTGACCAAGCACATATTTCCATCTATTCCTTCAATAACTAAAAGGATGATGCTAGAGATACAAAAGCCACTCCCCAAAAATGACAATCCTCGTCTGCTTATGGTGCTGCTCCTGTTTCAATCTATACCATCCAGAGCAGATGTGTACGCATCTCTATCACCCAATACAAAAGAAAAAGGCTGCATAGATTGAGCACAACAATCACCATTGTTGCACATAAGGAAGGCGGCTTTTGCTTCAATTGAAGACCTCCATCCGAAAAATTCAAAGCCGATAACAACCATCTCTATAACCCCATGAGCAAAAAACAGCCACGGATGGAAAGAAAAAGGGCAATGATCAAATAGGATCACCACCACCGTTCGTAAAAATCCATGTACGGCAGCAGAAAAAAGTTCCCCATTCCAATTGGAAATACAGAGATTGAGAAAAACGAAAAGGAAGAAAAGGGAACGACAATCAAGAAAAGGGCGAAGATCTACTGGCAGAGAGAAAACGATAAAAATGGAACGAAGAAAAATGCAAGAGAAAGCACCTAATCACAACAACGAAAGCAGATACAAACTCTAAAACAGAAAAAAGGAAAAAAAAAACACTGATCAAAGACCGACATATAGATTAAGAAAAAAGAACAAAACCCACCAAAACAAAGAGACCCCTTGAAACAAAAAACAAAAAACAAAGAAAAGAGCACGATTATCCGTATCGGATACAAGCGAGACCGAAACCATTAAATAAAAATCTCCACACACAAAATCAGAAAACAATAAAGAAAGAAATCAATTAGATGGGGATTCCTGAAAACGGTATAACTGCATCAACACAGGCGAAGAAAGAACTTACGGTAAATCTGTTCTCCTGCAACGACAGAAGCCGATAGATACCACTCTCCTTTGATAAGATTACACCAAGAAAGAAGAGGAAAGAGGGTGAGACAGGGAATTCAGGAAGGAAGGAATAGGATACCTATCTCAAACGCTTCGACCACCACCCAGACTTTTATAGATTCTTCTACAGTCTCTTAGGAAAATAATGACCGGTTCTTTCTCCTCACTTATCAAGCATTCAATCGAAATAGAAGTTGGTGGGTGGTCGATGTTTGTTTCTGTGGAAGGTCAAAGCCAAGACTCCGGCTGTGTTGCCACCTCACCAAGAAAAGGACTGGTTTAACACGCAAATGAACGAAGGCCACACTTGTGGAGAGATGTTATTGCTTTGATTGGGGACCGATTTTCTGCATTATAAGACAACACGTAGGAGATATTATAATATATAAAATAATATATCAATAATAATATAAAAATATATAATTATAAAAAAAGAGCGTTTTCACTTTTCATTGCATCAATATCAAACTAAAAACACCAACGCGCCCCGCTTGTCTGGTAGGATCTGCCAGTCCACGTTATTTTGGACGTTGCAAGTTCAAGCCCCCTCCCTCTCTCAATCATTTGATATTAGAGTATAGGTTGTCGAGTTTTTTTAATTTAGCATGATTTGATGCGTGTGGAAGACTAATTCTCAATGAATGCGTGTAGGGCAAGTGTGGTGGCATTATTAACAAAACAAATTATAAGGAGTTTGATGCAGCAAGTTTTAGCTGTTCCCGATTAATTTGAAGATTTATTTTTTAATATGTTTTGGATTTAAGCGCCTTTCAAAAAAAAAATATCAAACTAAAAACATAAAAATGATAAGTTTGAGGTTTTCTTTGTGATATGTATCGTTAAAAATATCACAATAAACTCATAATCGAAAAGTCTCTTGCTTCTTGGTCAAGAAAAGTAATTTACGACTAATTTAATTCGATGATTTTGATCTTTTGACTGCCGGAACAATTGAGAAAAAGAAAGGGTGGGTAAGGTTACGTGCAGTCTCAGATGGACGGTGGGGACGTCAAGAGTATCGCTAAGCATGACCCTGCGAATATGGGGTTGGTGATGATAAGGACTTCTCTCTTGACTTGGTCTCTCGTAGAAAAAAAGAGGGTTGAGTAGGTAGACGAGATTGGAAAATTGGGGGTAATAACCTGTATCACAAATATAAGCGATAATTTTTTGCCAAGAAATCGTAGTCTTATCAATTCAAATGAAGCCTTGGTTTATCTCTTACTTTTTTTAGTAATTTTGTGATTGGATGTTAGCCCTTGGATCTAACCAGGACAGCTAGTTTTTTAACAGCCTAAGCGTACCAAAGATTTTGTTTTACAAACCTCACAGACTGCAGTTTCAGTATTGGCTCCCAACTCTGAGAAACAGTTGTGATGCTTTTAAGACCACATTATATGCAGCAGCCTCGTTACATGGTGGGCATGCTGCCTGACAGTCATCCATCTTGGCATTTCTTCAGATTCGTGTAGTGTCTCAAATAATGCAAAGCGGTACTGGAGCTGCACGCTAAGCATGCAGCGTCATTGCTTAAAAAATGACCACTTAGGGCATGTTTGATGCACCATCCCCACTTGAAATGGGGAGGGTGGTGTATCCCCCCCCCGATGATTCACTGAATCCCACGTCTGTGTTCGGGGCTTTGAATGAGCACCACGTATACAAGCACATGGGGCTCGTATTCTCATGTATGTTGACATCACTAAGCATTGGAGTCTGGTGTGGTTGCAAAGACTTCAGTACCCTTTCTTGTTATTCTTCTCATAAAGTGATGGTTTGAGAAAATGACAAAAATGCCTTTCATTCAAAAAAGAAAAAACAAACAGTTCAAAAAAGGACAAACATGTCCTCCATCCAGAAAGTCGAGGATGATGTTGACTATTCAAAGTCTTCTTCTTCTTTCTTCGTAAAACACTGTAAAACCCTCTCTCTCTCTAAAGAAGAAATCAAGGGAGGCAAAGAGTTATCCCTGGAAAAGGTCATGAACATCAACCCTCTCACTCTCCCTCCCTTCTCTCTCTACTTCTATGCACATCCAACAGACGATCCTACATTGCTCCATCAAACACCGACTGACCTGCACACTGACTGTAGCATCGTTCAACTTGATGAGTTGTGGAGCTTGATTCATAGTTTTTGCCCTTACAGGAGGGGGTTTGGGGGTTCCTCCCAGCGTGGGTAACACCATTCAACTTGATGAGTTGTAGAGCCTGATTTAGAGTTTTTGCCCTTACAGGAGGGGGTTTGGGGGCTCCTCTCAGCGTGGGTAACATCATTCAACTTGATGAGTTGTGGAGCCTGATTTAGAGTTTTTGCCCTTACAGGAGGGGGGTTTGGGGGCTCCTCCCAGCGTGGGTAACATCATTCAACTTGATGAGTTGTGGAGCCTGATTTAGAGTTTTTGCCCTTACAGGAGGGGGTTTGGGGGATCCTCCCAACGTGGGTAACATCATTCAACTTGATGAGTTGTGGAGCCTGATTTAGAGTTTTTGCCCTTACAGGAGGGGGTTTGGGGGCTCCTCCCAGCGTGGGTAACATCATTCAACTTGATGAGTTGTGGAGCCTGATTTAGAGTTTTTGCCCTTACAGGAGGGGGGTTTGGGGGCTCCTCCCAACGTGGGTAACATCATTCAACTTGATGAGTTGTGGAGCCTGATTTAGAGTTTTTGTCCTTACAAGAGGAGGTTTGGGAGCTCCTCCCAGCGTGAGTAACATCATTCAACTTGATGAGTTGTGGAGCCTGATTTAGAGTTTTTGCCCTTACAGGAGAGGGTTTGGGGGCTCCTCCCAGTGTGGGCAACATCATTCAACTTGATGAGTTATGGAGCCTGATTTAGAGTTTTTGCCCTTACAGAAGGGGGTTTGGGGGCTCCTCCCAGTGCGGCTAACATCATTCAACTTGATGAGTTGTGGAGCCTGATTTAGAGTTTTTGCCCTTACAGGAGGGAGGTCTGGGGGCTTCCCCCCTGCACGGATCCCGCTGCGCGGTCAGCGGGCAGGGGTCCAGGGGGGGCCGCCCCTGGCGGGGGGCTCGGGGGGCAGCGCCATCCAGACCAAATTTTTTTGGGGGCTTCCAACAACGATTTGTATTATTATCGAGTTTTCTTAGAGCGATTTGTAGTATTTTCGGGTCTCCAACGAGCCCCACAATGATTTATAGTGTTATCCGGCTTTTCAACAGCGATTTGTAGTGTCTTTCGCAAATCGTTATAGCGATTTATAGTGTTTTTGGATCTCACTATAGCGATTTGTAGTATCTCCCGCAAATCGCTATAGCGATTTATAGTGTTGTTGGATCTCACTATAGCAATTTGTAGTGTCTTCCACAAATCGCTATAGCGATTTACAGTGTTTTTGAATCTTACTATAGTGATTTGTAGTGTCTTCCACAAATCACTATAGCGATTTTTAGTGTTATTCAGTAAGCAAATCACTGTAAATCGCTACCCGAATTAAGACAAACTTGTCAGGGCCATATCTCCCTAACTGGAGGTCATATTCCAAATCCGTAAAAAGTGGTGTCTTCGTTATTGAGTCTAGTTTATTTTTGTAAATTTTAAGCAATTTCTATTGTCATTTCATTCTCCATTTTAACTAAAAACTAGACCCTTATTATTTTGTGTTATTTGAGTTGCACAACACCATTCTCGCTTGACATCCACATCTTGATTTTGGCATGCTCCTTGTTAGATTTTCCATTGATTTCTTCCAACCTTGCTTGAAACAAACATATGTCTTTCTCACCACGACACTCTGTGCATTTTTTGACCACGACACCTGGGACCCGTGCCGGGGGGAGCCCCCGGACCCCCCTCCTGTAAGGGCAAAAACTCTAAATCAGGTTCCATAACGAATCAAGTTGAACGATACTACCCACGCTGGGAGGAGCCCCCAAACGCTTCTCCTGTAAGGGCAAAAACTCTGAATCAGGCTCTACAACGAATCAAGTTGAACGATGTTATCCACGTTAGGAGGAGCCCCCAAACCCTCCTCCTATAAGGGCAAAAACTATAAATCAAGCTCCACAACTCATCAAGTTGAATGATGCTACCCACGCTGGGAGGAGCCCTCAGACCCCTCTTTATGTAAGGGTAAAAACTCTGAATCAGACTCCACAACTCTTCAAGTTGAATGATGCTACCCACGCTGGGAGGAGCCCCCAGACCCCTCTCCTGTAAGGGTAAAAACTCTGAATCAGGATCTACAACTCATTTAGTTGAATGATGCTACCCACGTTGGGATGAACCCCCAAACCCTCCTCCTGTAAGGGCAAGAACTCTGAATCAGGCTCTACAACAGTCAATGTGCAAGTCAGTCGGTGCTTGATGGAGCAATATAGGATCTTCTGCTGGATGTGCACAAAAACAGAAATAGAAGGGAGAGAGAAAGTGAGAGGGTTGATGTTCATGGCCTCCTCCAGAGGAGATTTCTTTCTCGGATAATCCTGCAGTGCAGAGACTGGGTCTTAAATAATTATCTTCGGGGCACTTAAGTCTTTATAACCACTCCTTTTCAAGAATCTTCATTTTTTTTGGCACCAATGGAGGAGAGGGTACTTAAGTCTTTGCAATCGCATCAAACTCCAATGCTAATTAATGGTGACAAACATGGGGATACGAGACACACATGCTTACATACGTGGTGCTCTTTGGGACCCCCGAACATGAGATGTAGCTATCTCCCTTGTTCGGGGGGGAACATATAACCTGCTTCGCTTGAAATGGGACGGGTGAGGCTACAGAGGGTGAAATCAACAAATGATGGACGTGTGAAATGTCGTCCGCAACATCCATTTTTTATGTAATTTCGGTTTCACCCCCTGTTACGAAAAACACAGAGATGGGAAAACCATTTTTTTAAAAAAAAAATTGTTGTAACCCTCTCTTGCCTTTCTCTCACCCCTAACTCTCTGTCTCTCTCTCCAAATACTTCGACCAGCCTCCCTATCCTGATCGAATGACACAAAAGAGATGCCCATGCGATGTTTCCATCTGCCACAAATGTTTGTAGCAGCTTCAGCTAGAATACACACTCTAGAAGAAGCCAAAAGAAGAAGAAACCTATTAATTTTCGGCCTCTCTCTTCAATTTGATCGCAATCCAATTCACAACTCGCAAAACCCACAAAAACCCATGTCTCAAAATCCCCTAAAACCCTAGCAAGCCTGGCCGATTGATGAGTGATGGGGATTGGATGGCGGCTGTTGCTCGAGCCGAGCCATCCGACAGACGAAAGCAGGCATCAACAACAGTCGCGCATGCCATACACCAACGAGACGAGCTTTGACACCAACATGGTGATCATTCTAGCAACGCTTCTCTATAGGCTCGTCTTTGCCCTTGGCCTCAACTCGATCGTCTGGTGCGCCATCTGCCAGGCAGGTTGTGCCAAACTCTATTGGTGGCGGGAACCTGATGACGAGACTGAACGAGAGGGCGTTGGACATAACGGATTTGGGTCCAACCCATTGGGTGACCCGGTTTGACACCATTAGTGGGCCACTCCACGTTCACAGAACTGTTTCTTCCCCCGTTATATAAGGGAGTAGGCTGCCATGAAAATGATGAGAGATTCATAGCAATTAGCCTACCTCAAATACTACATAAGGTTTACCTAATATAGGGTTCTGCTCACCGTCGACCTAAGGCTTGGGCTCATCGTGCATGTCGATCGACTGAGGATAACACGCCAAGCATCCGCACTCATGCATTCCGCTGCGCATGGATGAGTGTAGGGCCTGCTTGCAATTTTTGTGCTGACAGTCGCATTCAGACATGTCATTAACTAAAATAAATAACAATGATAAGTTTATCACATCCGAATTTAAAAGAGTTATTATAATAAATGTATTCAAATGAAACATTGAAATGTTCAAATAATTAATCAATGGCCAGGATCCCTAGAGATTGTGTAAATCATGAACGCATTCGCAGCATCCCACAATAGCTTCTGTAATCACTCAGTACCTGTTGATTTTTGGCAAAATACCAACCAGACCTCACTAGTCTTAATGGAAAAATTTGTCCCAAGACATGCAAACGATGTACCAGACATATAAAAGCATGCATCATATTAAATTAAATGTTTGGACGTCCATTAATATCAGAACTATTACTAGTTATATAAGAGCTTGCACTATAAGATATTAAATGATGAGTATTCATTAATGACATTTTTCAAGGCATATTCCAAAGTTAACCATAGTACATCCGCATAATTAAGGAACAAGCATCATAAGAGATTAAATGTTTGAACATTTGTGGACACAATATATCTCAAACATATTACAAAACTAACCATACTGCATTCAGATAATTCCAAATCAATTACATTTAGAAATGTAAAGTTGTACAACTCTCATTTATGTTCCACAATTAACCTACTGCAGGTATGCGCAGTTCGCTTACGTCAAGACAAATGAGGCCATCTGGAGGTTTTTTATGCTTGAGTGTTTTAATACCTTGAATGACTATCTGAAATAAATTCATAAAGAAGCAGTCTAATGACCGAGGAAACTCTCCTAAAGACCAAAGTTCTTGGATGCATCCGAATTTTGCAGAAGTTGTAGGACCTACCCACCTAGGACAAAAGTGATAGACCGAGTTTTCTAATTCTCTAGGGCGAAGAACCATCGAGCTATTGCTACTCGTAGCAAGTTGAGCATACACCAGTAGCACACCAGAGTCTATACCATCTACCCTCTCCAAGGTAGCACTAGGACCAAAAGGGCATCAACCTTATCAATTTAGTATTTATGACATTATTGTATCTGTCTCATTAGGCAACCAGAGCTTCAAGATCCCACGTATCGCACTAGGGTACACAAAAAGCCTATCTTCGTGGCAAGAACACTTACTACTCTAGTGTGGTAGTTAATACATTATTTTACAATACATTATGATCGTCCATCCAGTGTACTTGTGATGTCAAAACATCGACGAAGACCGAAACCAAGCCCAGTACAAAACCAATAGGGCCTTAATGTTTATGTTCATGCATTTGTTTATTATTATGATCTTCGCCACACGTAGATTACTCGTTGGTCCAATTTAAACACATATCCAACTTGTGGGTGAAACACACCGATGCACTCAGGACACCATCACACCACAGTAATTGCATGACACACAAACACCATCCCACGTACTCATGTAGCACCACAGATGTTCTTCGGAACCCATTTTTCTCATAATCGAGCTTTCACACAATCATGAACCATACACATGTCCACAACCCTATAATTTATCAGGCACATGCATTTAATAACTTGTATTCATAATCGGAAGTATGGTCATGACATTCATATACAGGATGTTGTGCACCCTGTTACACTCAAGTCCTAACCGAGTAGACCTATTTTGGGCTGGGACAGACCGGCCAGGTCTGGACTGGTCCGACTAGCATAACCTTGGGTTAGCACAGAAAAAGGGCTAAGACGTGTAAGCCCATTCCCCGCATTGCTCTTTCTGCACACAACACATATATATTAAATATATATATATATATATATATATATATATATATATATATATATATATATATTATTAATATATTATTAAACAACATAACATCAAACATTTGAATCAAATCTGATACTCACAAAAGATAAATCAGATTAAACATATGCAATGATTGTCTTTAATAGAAATCTTTGGATTTTAAATCACATTAGATTAAAAACAGAACACACCCAACAATAGTCAAATTGGAACGTAAATCAGATTTTTGAAAAGTAATGATTAAAATCGAATACACGTAAGAACAATTACTTATTAACAAGATATTCAAGTTATGAATCACATCTGGATTGAAATCGATACCCATAAAAACATATATTAATTAACACATCTTCAGATCTTGAATCAAGCTGATAGAAACCTCAGTACCTATAGTGATCAGTTGGACCAAACAAAATTCACTAAAAATTATACTCTGAAGCAAATAATGATGGTTATGCATTTGACAAAATATTCAGATTGCTCACATAACCTAACCAGTCAGGTATGAACTGTATATACAGATTCGAACAATACATCTATTATTCATTCATGTACCGATTAACACCTTCAGATCTGGAATCACAATCAACTAAAAATCAATACATAAAATCAGAGGTATGTAAATATACTAAACAAGAATATCTTAGATATATATATATAATATAAACAAACTATTAAAATTAAAAACTATCATCATTGAGTCTTTCATTTAGATCAAACACAGGCAGATGTGGCTTGGGTTTTGATCCTCCATTAATGCCATCGACCATCACCTATAGGAGTGGGTTGTTGCAAATGTAATGTTGGTCCATCATCTACATGCTAAGGTTTAAGAACACAACCTTGTTGAAACTCGAGTAAAAAGCACAAAGATAGACAATAATACAACCTACACGTGTGCAACCTTCACTAACACCAAACTGTGCAACTCCTCTAATGGTGGTCCTTCACTCACACCATGTGAGAGAGATGAGAGGGAAAGAGAAGAGTTGAGAGAGAGAAAGTGAGAGAGACGTGAGAGAGAGATAGAAACAGAGAATGAGAGATAAGGTAAAAGGGTGAGAGGATTGGGCGTGGGTTGTCTTCCTTGCCTAGCTCTCTCACCAAATGGAAAGGTGAGAGGGGTGGCCCCTCATTTTCATATGATTCAAATCAAACCAGGTAATTACTCAATCCTTTTCTATTTATTTTTTTACTTTGTACCACTTTGATAGAGAGAAAAGGAAAGGTCGATCCATCATTCCTCTTTTTTTCTTTGTTTTTCAAAATGGATTGTGCCTATCAATTAAGTAGGAGGGGCTCACTAGGCAAGGGCCACCCTCACTTGCCTAAATTATTTTTTTTCTTACTTTATTTTCTTTCTTTATTACTTGCTTTATTTTCTTTTCCTTTTTATTTTGTTTTAATTTATGTTTTATATGCCATAAATAGAGAGAGAAGGGGGTCAACCGTTCCCTCTTTGGTAGGTGGGTCCCACTAGGGATTGAGCCACTCTATCCACCTTTTAGCTTAAAAAATTATATTAAATTTTTTAATATCCTAATTAAAATTCTGATTTGGGTTTCCTATTTGATTTTGGATCCTATTTGGACTGCATTCAATTTGGATCAACTAAAAATCTAAATCCAAACCTAGAATGGATTTTGAATATATCCAAGATCCAATATCCAAACATTAAATCCAATATAATTAGATTAGATCCAATCTACTTCTATAATGGATTTTGGATCTACCTGAGATTCAAATCCAAATACTAGATCTAACAATTTTAATTGTGAAATTTAATTTCAGGTTAATTCCTCGAACCTTTAATTTCATTCAGGTATATATAAATATTTTCCAAATTTTATTTTCTTCAGCTGTTATTTGTCAAAATTTAAACTTCAAAAATTGAATAAAAATCTTCTTTATTGATTTAATAATTCATTGAAATTTTATAGGTTTTATATCGCCACTTCCTCGCCTAGCACCAGCATCGTCGAGGACACCACTGCCACCGTCCTCCCCCAACGCCACCACCGATATCAGCCGGATGGCTTTGTTGACCACATACGTGAATGCCATTGCGACGTGCATCCTCCTCACCCTCACATTCACCCTCTCGAGCTCCAGCAAGTCATTGCTTATCTCCCCGTGGGTGCAGATCTACGAGATATGCTTCATCGCCTTTGCGGTGATGGTCATTCAACGGGTGCTCACCTAGAGGTGCACGCAGGAGGAGACGGTGAAGGAGATCTATGTCTGCCTCACACCGAATTTTGTGTTGGCCATAGGGTTCATGATAGACATGATCAGGATACACGCACTCTTCAGGAAGTTCATGGTGAGGCCGATCGTGCCCAAGAATGGGCCATTTGATGATGTGCTAGTAGAGAAAATCGAGGACATTGTCTTAGGCATTTTCTTACAACTCTACTTCGTGTTAAGTGGGCTAAAGACCGACATTGCCACCATCAAGGGAGGGTTGTCCTAGGCCCTCTTCGTGCTCGTCATCTTCACTGCCTTCTCCATGAGATCATCTGCCTCCACCACCAGAAACCGCACCAGAGCAAGGCAACATTGCAAGATCACCACCTTCGGCTCCTTCATCGACATCCAACCTGAGAGGATCATCATGGACCAGATCCTTCTTTTTTTTGTTCTGACTCCCTCTGTTTTATGGTTGTCTTTTCAGCCGACCAATGTGGGTAGAGTCCTACGCTGTTGGTTTTTTTTTTAACAACGCACCCCCTTGCGCAAGGTTGTCGGGTCTATCACCTGTCCGGCAAAGGAGTTTCCTCCACCCCTCCTATCATCGGCCATCTGGTTCAGTGTATCAGTGAGTTTTTTAGTCAGAGAGAAGATTTCCTTTGCATGGGTTTCTTTGGTGCAAGGCACGGCCATCTTGCGACCGTAGGGCATGGCGTCTCGCTCTTACAGTCTTCTCTGGTATCAGACATGGTTGTCCAAAGGAGGTACCACTCTTCGCATCGTGAACACTCTCCTGTGTTCTGATACCAATGTTGGGTTTCTGAGATTAGAGTGTGCGTAGAGTGAGGGAGGAGAGGATAGGAAAGAAGACAGAGAGAGGTAGATTCAGGAAAATGGCCTGCTTCAAGGGGTTCCTTCTCGATTATACTTACAATACATAGGGGCTGGGGATTTATAGTCCTCCTCTAGGTAGCTATTTTTTCAACTTTTAATGGGATTTTTAATCGCATTCAATACATTATAATGGAATTTAACTCACATGTTCTGTGAGTTACAAACTCACCATTATGTGGCTCCTAAGATTTCATTGTGAGCCCCTATAGCCACACTGGATCTAATTACCAAGATCCAACATCCACCCTATCGTATGTTTCACTATATCAAGCTTGAGACATATTGAAGGAATATGATAATTTATGATAAGGGTTCAACATATCATAAGCGAGTAAAATACTATCATGAATCGTCCAATGCATCTGAAGGTGACAAATAAGAGGTTGCATGAGTTCAATACTAACAGTTATTCATTTTTTATAAGTGACATTATCATCGTATTTGCAAGGTTGAGTCTAACATTCACTTGTATGATTAACACTTATTCAAAAAACAACTGTACTGTATGGGTAATTTGTCCTGATTCTGTAAAAATCTTATCATTTTTATATTCTCCTGATGTCCAAAATAGTAAATATCTGACATCATTAGGACCTTTTTACTCTTCACAATTGCAATTGAGGCCTTTTTACAATAAAATTGTACTGGCCATCGGATATGTCTAACTCCCACTTAGACACAGAATCATAGGTTTTTTATATGAATTTAGACGTCATGAACTTACATAAATTTATTTGCAAAATTTCAGTGAAACTGAAACCACCAAAATCGCAAATATCTGACTCATTCGTATATAAAAAAAAATGCATAAAAAAATTATGAAACACCTCTTGCGAATAATATACAATTTTGTATATATCCTAAAATCACATAAATTTATGTGTGAAAGTCCACCTAAAGATAACTAACAAAATAGAAAATATTCTACTTATTTGCAAAATTTTTATTATATGCACTTTTTCTTAATAGTTGGATTTTGTCGAATCATATATATACTCATTTTTTGTTCGAGGATTTCTTCTTCTTATTTTTGTTCGAGGGTTTCTTTTTCTAGTACAATAACATAACTTACTCAATAATGTGTTCACTTTTTTTGTATGCTTGTTATCTCATTTATGTGCATAATTGTTGCTTTTTAGCGCAATTTGGGTTTGACTATTACAAAGATTGAACGACGCAGAAAATGGAAGGTATTCCTAAACAAGAGAATGAGGAATTACTTTGCATTTGTTTGTTAACTCATTTCATACATGTATATTCTTTTCACTTGGTATTTTCTTATTTTATAGGTATGATTGTAGTATATTTGTCATACAGTATATGCAGTACTTGGGCATAAACTAGAGATTGAATTTCATGCATGTATGTGTTTATATGCCAGTTGTTCATTAGTTTGAGATGTTCGTTATAGTTAGTTGTATGCTCAAAAAAGCTTATTTTCGGTAATATTTCAGAGATATAAGGAATCATATAATCAAGTCCTACAAGCACACGAAGGAAAGGGCTTTCAAGGTTGCGTAAGACAATGAAAATGTGAAGACATCAGTTAAAGAGATGCTAGACGAGTCTGTTCAGCTAGTTGAGTTGTAGACAATTATGCACTTTAGTAATAGATCAAGTTAAAGTTAAATTTAATTGGATGGATCAAGTTAAATTTTGTAATTGAATGGATTGAGTTAAACTTTGACTATAACTTTGTAACGAACCCGTATATTGAATATAACTTTGTAATAATTAAACTTGAAGTTATCTGATTTCGTGCAAACCAACTCTATTTAGTTCTATGTTAATCATATTGACTTGTCTATACATAGAAAAATAGTTTTGTAAAATTATCTGATTTTTGCCGATTAGTAGGATTTTTGCAAATATACTTCATGAGAATTTGGAATGTATATGCGAACAAGTATTATATACACAAATGAGTTGAAAATAGTTGTCAAAATTAGTTGCTGAAAGGAAAGCTGGTTGGGGATCACTGATTGGAGAGAAAAGACAAAAAAACCCCTAGAATATGCAAAAATAAGCAGATTGGGGACCACAGCGGGTTTATATATGATTCGAGAAATTAACAAAAAATAAGAAATATCACATATTTGTCATAGTTTTGCAAATATAAAAAGTATGATATTTGTGATATCTAGAGATTCACAAATAACTTCATGAAAAAGAGAAAAACTTGATCTATTTATAAAATTAGTGTGTCACACATAAATTTATATGATTTCAGGATATATACGAAACAATATGTTATTTGTGAAAGGTGTTTCACAAATTTTTTATTTAAATTTTTTTATTATATGCAAAAGAGTCAGATATTTGCGATTTTGGTAGTTTCAGTTTCATCAAAAATTCGCAAATAAATTTATGCGAATTCGTGTGATCTAAATTCGCATAAAAGAACATGTGATTCAGTATTTAAGTGAGAGTTGGACTTAGCCGATGAGCGGTACAATTTTATCGCAAAAAAGCCTCAACTCATAATTGTGAAGGATAAAAGGGTCTTAACGATGTTGGATATTTACAATTTTAAACATAGAGAGAATATTGAAAATTATGGGGTTTTTACGTAATCGGTTCAAATTATCAGTACAGCACAGTCATTTACAATTGCGAAAATCTCGCATTGTTATATATACCCCTCTTTCCCAAAGATATCTCAACAAACAAATCAGCAGTCTAAGGACATCTTAACCCTTCAGGAAGCATTGAGTAATAGTGAATATCTTTTTTGAAAAGAATAAAAAATGTATTAATAATAGCGAGTAAAGACGACGAAGAGGATTCGACAAGAGTACAAGAATTTACATAAGTAGCAGGCCTTAAGCAGAAGCTAAAATAAAAGGACCAAAGAGATTAGGCCCTAGCCAGGGAATATCCCCATCCGACCAAATTGCCCGAGCAGATTGAAATAAATCTGATTGAGTAGCGTAAATGATGCTATGTATTCTTTGAATATTCTGGCATTTCTCTCATTCCAGATTCACCACCAAGCCGATAGTAACCAACACTTACAAGCCCAACGCCTTCTTGAGGAATTTTACTAACTGCGGCCCATAATTAACTACCTAAGGCACGACAACTTATCTGGATTCATTAGAATGTTTGGTTAAGGGGAAGTTTACATGTCACGGAATGGGTTGCCGGGGCACCACCCTTCCGTGGATTTCACTGCCTCAGAAATGGAATCGCAACTCTACAGGAACCGTTTTCGCGAAAAACCCACCTCCAGCATGTAAAATGGCACACCCGTCGATGCATTTTCACGAAAAACAACCCACTTTTCGTGACACACAAACGTGCCCTAAAATTAACGTGAAATAAAGGGCAAGACAAGAAAATGTGCAGGGTAGTCTCCAGGTCATTCTCACATAGGAAGCAGTGATTAACAATTTGGAGACCCCATTTCTCAATGTATTACATGACCAGCCAGCAAAAGCCACCTAAAAATTGCACCTGAGGGAAGGGTCTCACGCCCCCAAATGAGTTCTTTAGGACATATTTGGAACTGAGAAACATCTAGGAAAAGTGAACCGAGGTCGAAAAATTGTAAGTTTTTTTCAACCTTTCCAAATGAAAGAAAACGTCCCTTTGAAAAACATTTAAAAATATATATATATATATTTTATAGAAAAGACCACTCTATTGGGGTTGAAGGAGTCTTTCCTATCAAAAGCTTTCTGAGCTTAAGGAGAGACGCTCCCTCTCTCACCATACTACCCCAGGATGTCTTCCTGCTGCTTCTCTTCTTCTTCTTCCTCCCACCAGTGGCACCCCCTCCATGGGCGGTGGTGGCAGCAGCTGTGGCATGCCGTATGGCTTTGGGTTTGGTGAGCTCCCTCAACCAGAGAACCTCTTCGGCCACAACCGATCGAGCAGCGGTGGTGTTTCTCCCGTAGAGGTTCTTCTCTAGGTAGGGTATCGTAGGTGCATCATCATCGACAAATTCTTCACAAGTCTATCGTTCCATACGGATCCAGTAGCATCAAGGTGAAATTTCTTCTTCTTCTTTTGGTAGATTTTTAACCATAGATAATTGGAATCGTACCTTTAACGATATTTTTTTGTTGTTGGTGTGATTGTTTTTATTCAGATTGTTCTGGAAGAATCTAATGATCTATAGCATATTTATAATATTGTCGCTGAGGGGGACAGGGTTTTAGCTGATACCACTTTCTTTTTTTTGAAAAATTCTGGATTTCTACTTTAGAAATATATCTGTTTGGTCCTTTTATATATAATTTTTAAGATTTTTTTCAAGGTGTAGGTGGTGATTTTGGAGAATAGTGGTTGAATTAGATGCTTGATTTTTTTTCCAAAATTTTTGGAAAGTTCAATGTGGGGATTGATTATGGCGGGAGCGACTCTCAGCGCATGAGGCTCAAGCTGGAAATTGAGGTAGTTTTTTTTTTCCTTTTGGTTGACATTAATTTGTAATTAGTTTTTTTTTTTTTGGATAATTTATTTGAGACTTTATGCATGTCAATATAAAGAAAATTTTGAGGATGCATGTTTCTTTTGTTAATATTGCATGTTATGATACAATTGTATGTATTCTGCCTCAAAAAGATGTGGTTTTGTGTATGTTGAGTTTAATATGCAAGAAAATGAAAATCAGATAGTTTAAGAGATGAACTACCATTTGTTAGCCAGGAGAATTTTTTTTTCTATGCACAAACAAAGCAAAAAAATTCTCTTTTGTTTCCAGTCCGTTTTTCTCATGCAACACAAACAAGCAATTTTTTTTTTGGAAAACTTGTCATAGGCAAAACTTTTTTTCCTATGAGAGTTTTTCTCTCTTCCAAACGTGCCCTTAGAAAGCCAATCTAGCATGAAGCAACGGAGAATTCACCATTGGATGTGAGCAGGCATTTACAAGTCCCACTGTCCTATGATGGAACGACGAGAAGGCTTAGAAAGTTTTAGCAACACCTTTCCAAACCGGGGAACCCTTCTTCCAAGTATGATTTGGTTTCCATTGAGTGGGAAGCCCGACTAAGCGATATTTACCCTTCAAAAAATCAGCTCAAGGGAAGACGCCATTCGCTAAATGCCACCACCAACAACACAAAAGTGCAATGTTAAACAAATCTAAACGTTTAATACCCAGCCCACCACGCTGAATAAGACGCACAGCACATTCCCAATTGACGAGAACCTTGCTAGGGGCTTTTCCACCCCATAAGCTAGTGAAATTCCAATTCACTCTTGATTCAATTTTTTGGGTAGGTGGAAGAAGGCGATATGATGCAAAGTAAGGCTGTTTAAGACATGGCGAATAAGAAGAACCCTGGCCGGCTTTGATAAATAGATCTCATGCCAAGAATCAATATGATATCAGATTCTCTCCTCAAGTGCCACCCACAAGTCCTGCATGTTACTGTTACTCTTTGAGTTCGAGAAAGAGTAATAGTGAATATCAAAATGGACAGTTTCTTCCACCATATGGGACCTCATGAATTAGCTACAAAACCCATCGTGAAAGATTCTCATATTTAGTGAGTGGTTGAACTTATCAACCACGCATCTAAGCCTAATAAGTGAATCCTATGAGGTGAAAAGTTAGTAATCATGAGGGAAAGAAAGACTACTAAAAAGAGAAATCAGAGGTTAAAGACTGAAGTTTAAAGAAACAAGCCCACAAAGGTGCTACTCATCTGGTAGGGGAACGTCACAAGTTAGAATCCTACAGGTGGCAGGTGGCAACCTCAAGGATTTTACCCATAGTTACCGGAAGCTTCTTGCCACATGAGGAAACTCGTTTCCTCCTATACTCGCTTCGAAAGCAGGCTTCTTCGAAAGAAGGAAAAGTTTTGGGAAGCCTGTTTCTAAAAAATTAAATATTTAAGAAAATTTTTGCATATTTGAAAAACAAATGGCATATTTAAGAGAAAATATGCATATTTAAGAAGAATATCGCATATTTAAAAAAAAATCACATATTATCAAGTGAACCTCACGAGGTTTCCTTGGGAGATATTTAGGAGAAAATCCACAGTTGATAGAAAAATCACATATTTATGAAAAAGTTGCATATTTAAAAGAAAATCACATATTTAAGAATATCAAATATTTAAAAAAATTACATATTTGATAGAAAAATCACATTTTTAAGAAAAAATAAAAAAAAACACATTTTTAAGAAAAAAATCATTTATATAAGAACAAATTCAAACATTTAACAAAAACACATTTGAAAGAAAATTCGTATATTTCCAGAGAGCCGACATACCGAGCACAAACATCAAGAGGCTTGTCCGTGCAAAGGGTAAAATGGTTCTAAAAAAATCAGATATTTGTGAATTTGGAAATGGGGGGATTTCAAAAATTTTACGGCAATATGAAAATTGTGTCGTTTTTTTCTCGTACAGAAAGATCATTTTCCGTTTGTAATTTACCACCCTTTCAAGTTCTCTCACCTTGGCCGCAAGGTGGTCTTGTGACGGTAGAAGAAGGTCAACAGCTTAAATTTATCCACAAGCCTATTACTCATTTTCACATACCATGTGTTAACGCTGAATTAGATGAATTTAAATCCATTGGAGCCAATAAACGATCTGGCTAATTTGGATGGACCTAAGGGTGTCCGACATTGCACCAGAAAGCCTAATGGTTTGTTTGGAAACTATAACAGGAATAAATATATTTCAACAGATTCAGGTCATGGAATGTACCACTCCACCCAATTTTTTAATTTATAGTAAATAATGAAACATTTAGACTTGCAATTAAAGACAATGAGATCCCAAACAAACATGTCATTGACAAATAATGGCCACTTAGCAACGCCCTGCATATACTACGAAAAAGGCCCATATATTCACATGCAATCTAATTTTCATTTCCTCTAAAACATGGGTACATATTTCAAAGTTGCCAAGAATAAAAGGCCTGCAATTATTGGCCTCAATGCTTTCAAGATGCAAGGCTCGCTAAAAGTCGAGGGGCTAAAGCATCAATTTGATTAACTCAAGGGGCAGTTCCAACCTTCGATGGGTATATGGTGCAGCTCTTAGAGAGGTCAATGCAGGATAAATGGGGAAGAAATGGCGTGAAATCACAACAAAATTGAACTCACACTAGAGAGTAAGCGAGATATACTAAGCAGAAAAACCCACGTGTCCCAACTCAATGTTCACGTACCTGGACTCCATCACGTACCTGCATTTTTTCTAGTTCAGCCAACGAATTAATTTTCCCTACAAACAAATTCATCAACTTTATCGCTCCACCCCCAATGAGCTCCTGCGCTCAGGTGGTTGAAGATGGCAGGACCAAGGAGCTTGTGAGCGAAGTGCAGAGCAATTGCTATGAAGGGATCATGCTTGGCAACAGGCATTCACAAAACCTTCAGGAAGCTCAGCTTGGCCCTTCAAATGCATGAGATCACTCATGATGGCAATTTTCAATTTCTTTCTTTTCATATACTCACACAAAAAGGGAAAATAAAGACTGCATATAGCAGCAGAAGGATAATGTGTTCATAAACCAACACCCATAAGAAATGAACAATTTTGAGAGCTCAACTAATGCAACTTAGCTTACGAACAAACTTTAAGTTACAACAAACAGGAACCACCTGATAACATAAAACTTATACCAAAAAATTTGTGGGGCATTTCCCCAACGCTCAATGGAACCACAATTGGAAGACCAGAGATTTGTACCTTGTACAGTATACACCTTGATTCTAGGGCGATGCAGCACCTTTATGATCAGTGTCCAACATCTCTCCACGTCGATTACAGCATAGCAGGCAGCCTAAAGCACTGTCAAAATATTCATCTGTAAGGAATTGGAAGCCTTTGATAAAATTGATCAACCTTCAATTTAGAATTCTTCATTTATTTTTCATGTATTTCTTTTTTCGGCAATAGGTCACGTCTCCAAAATCGGAAGTTGAACCTTCTTCCTGCACAAAATCAATGAAAGAAAGAGTTGTTGATGTCACTGACAAGACAATGTATGAGATTTTTCTAATTGCATCACTGCCTAAAAAGATATTAGTTTTTGCAGTAAATAGAACAGGAAGAGGCTACATATTGTAGTTTATTTTTAGTTTTTGTAGTCAACAAATCCTTGTGCACAACAAACAAGCCACCATAGTTCTGCTGGCAGCCATTGCATATGCAGATTGAATAAAGGGAGCTCTTTAGCTCCTCTTTCATTCTTAGATAGCATATGCTTTTATACAATCTTGTGTGTGTGTGTGTGTGTGAAGATAAAACATTTTATATAGCTAAAGAGGTAGCATCCATAATGATGAGCATACGTTTTGTATTGGCAAAATGTAGACAAGACTGAGCCTTTGCAATCATATGGGTTTGTTCAGCAATGTATTTTATGCAAAATTGAAGAGACGACATGACAAGATCTGTCACATGGACAATTCAGATGGTGGAGCCAACACGACACAATACTGGACATAATACAGGACGCACACACCATGATACTTCATGGTCAGTCAAACATTTGTTGGATATTGTCAACACCACGTGCTTAATGATTTACAGATATAATGTATAAACCAATAGTAATGAGATAAATAAGTTGCAGAGATGGTCCTCGATAATATATATGTACGTTCATATAAGGACTATCTTCATCAATTTTCTGTCTAGGTTATATTGGGGGTATATTTATCTCTTGTTTGTTCTTCAGTGATTATTCTTTATGTATTGGAACCTATGTCACATAGGTGCGGGTGCGAATGCGGATGCGGATGCGGATGCAGCGATTCGGCACTTTAAAAAAACTTAGGTGCGGGGGTGCAGGGAGGGTATATATATAATTTTGAACAGTTTTAAGTTAACACTACGTGTATGTGTGTGCATTTATGTATTTATATACATAATATAGATATAACTGGACTTGGTTAGTGTTAACCGAATCTACTTTGGACAAAAATAGACCTCAGTGTGTTTGACTTCACCTGACACAAAGGAAGCTGTGTCCAAGTGTCGCACCCACATGGGTGCGGGTGCGACGCGGGTGCGGTGCCCTGTTAGAAGAGTCCATCTGACATAGATTGGAACTTGTAAGCTACATGAAAGCATGCTATTATCAAGCCTGCAACCTCCCATCTATTGCTTTCTTCTGGTGATCTTGTGCATAATTCAATATGGTATCAAGGCTAGAGATTATCTGGTAAGCATAAAACGGTGGTAAATATCTCCTAGGGATGATACTCAAATCTTAGACGATTTTGCTGTCATTGGTTTGATGGTTTCCCTAGAGAATATTTCATGTACAAATTTCATGATTATTGAAGTCATTGAAAAAGCTATAATTTTTGTAAGTTTTTCTGCTTTAATTTAAGTAGAAGGTTCTTATTATTAGGAAATAGGCGCAACTCTATGTCCCGTGATTGGATTGATATCAAATACACAAACCACAAGGCAAATGTAAAAGTGACAAAAAGCAACCACAAGAGGCACATTATTTATGTGCTTCGCCTAAAGCCTACGTCCATAGGCCAGCAACAAAAGCATAATTTCCACTATATCAAGAGATTTATCGTTTACAAGAGATGCATACCAAGAGGATACACGGCCTACCGCCGAATTAGTAGAACTTATTCCTCTAAAAAAGTCAAAGCTCCTCTCTCTCTCTCTCCCCAATGTTCTAAGCCTCTCCAAAAGCCATACCTGGATTTCTTAACCCCTAACTAAACTCTCCAACCCCTTACCAAACTCTCTCTCTCTCTCTCTCTCTCTCTCTCTATATATATATATATATATATATATATATATATATATATATATATATATATATATATATATATATATAGGGAAATGAAAACCTCTCCAATGGAAAACCCTCCCAAACCTCCCCAATAGAAGTTTTATTGGATTTTTGGTGTTTTTTTCAAAATTCCGACTGTACAGATGTGATATATGCTTGTTTTTATAGGAATCACTTTTTGGAGCATTTGATTCCGATGCATGGACAGGTTTTTATAAGTATCAAAATCAACGGTGTACAATTTTCATAAATTTTTGAAGCTCCAAATACCATTTTTTCTATCCAAAATTCATGATCCAAGTGTCGATTTATAGTAAATCAATCACGCTGAACACATCTATACGGTCAGAATTTTGACAAAAACACCAAAAAAATTTCATTGGGGAGGTTTGGGAGGGTATATATATCGGGCCGGGTTTGGTTCGGACTCAGGTGGAACCAGACTTGGACCAGATTTTTGGGTATGGTATCAGGTCCAGACCCGAGTCTCTAATCGGGTCTACTATAAGAGAAACCATACCCGGACCCAATAAGAAGAACATGGCCAGACCCGGACCATACCCGGTAAAATAGTACTTTTTATTATTTTTACATTAAAAATTTTTGGGTCTTAATCGGAACTCAGGTCAAGCCCGGGCGGGTCCATGTATTAATCCGACCTTCCGGTCCAGACCCGGGTCTTAATCGGATCTTCTTATTTGTCACCATACCCGGACCCTATAGGGTTTGGTCCGGGTAAACTCGACCCGTTGACACCCCTTATATATATATATATATATATATATATATATATATATATATATATATATATATATATATATGGTTAATATTTGGTGCTATTGAAGGCATGGAACTATTAAGATGGAAATCATAGGTTTAAGCTTAATTGACTCAATCTGACCGAATGGATGTGTTCAGCATGGTTTGTTTGCTATGGACCAAACCTTGGATCATGCAATTTCAATATAAAAAAGTGTAGCGCATTGTAAACCACTGATTTTTTAAGCCTTAAAAAACCTGCTTACTTGTTACATCACATGACTTAAAACTCATTTTCTACTAAAAAAAACCTTGTAGATCACATCCATAAGGTCCAATTTGCAAAACGGTCTAAAAAACATGAAAAGATGGTGATTTATACTCAATAGTTTTATGCCTTCAACAGCACAAATATTGGAGAGAGAGAGAGAGAGAGAGAGAGAGAGAGAGAGAGAGAGAGAGAGAGAGAGAGAGATTGTCTTTGTGAGCAAGTTTGCGAGTGAAGTGGAATGTGACCAAACTAAGAAAGAAGTCATTCACAGTATTTGTGCTCTTACTGCTTTGCTTCACTTCACTTCCTCCTACGTTCTAGCAACTAGCTTCTTCTAAGGAGGTCTGATAAGTTAGGTATGCTTGCTTCAAGCTTGTTTATGCACGGTAGGCTTGCATACTAAGGGTATGTTTAGTTGCATCATATGTGTTTTAAAATCACGTGAGATGGAATCAAATGTAATTTGAAGTCATATGATTTGAAATCATATATTCCACCATGTGATTTGGAATCACATTAGAGTCACTTAAAATGTGCTTTCAAATCACATTCTTTTACTTATTTGCATGAGATTCCAAATCACATGTTTGGTTATCTGTGCAAATGAGATTCATTCTCTCATTTGCATGAGATTTCAAATCACACATTTGGTTAGTTGTGCAAATGAGATTAATCCTCCCATTTGCATGAGATTTTAAATCACATTTGAATCCAACAAAACATACCCTAAGAGCCACCAAGTGGTTAAGCCTGTTTGTTGCTGCTTTCATCATTCAAAGGATGACTCCATGCTAATCATTTGTAGTACTATTGGACTAATAACAACTCAAAGTTGCAACTCACAACACAAACTTCCTTGTTTATTCTTTGACAGCAACACTAGAGACTCAAGCCAAGTTTTCAAATGCAGAATGATGGCTATTCCACGTGAGATTTCTCTCTTCTTCAAAGTGAGCAAGTGCTACACAGGCGTACAACTCTTGAGAGCCAATAAATAAGCAAGTAGGCAATAATCAAAACTAAAAATGTGAGCCACTTAGCTCTTTATCTAGTAAATAAAAAGGAAATGGATGGCTAGAACCCGGTTCCTAGGGCTGGGGTATTCCCACATTCAGCCTAGTAAGATCAAAAGTAAACATTTTTATTCTCCTTTGTCCATCAGCCAATCAGCTTTGAGCAAGCTACTTTTCAATTTGTTGCTTAGATCCCGAGGGTGCATATATATGTTCTATAACAATTCCCTCATAATCCACCCCAAAACTTAATTAGTGTTTCTACAAAGAGCAAGCGGCATGGATCTGATCTTCACTGGATTGGGTTCCTAGGATCGAGCCTTAATAGGAAGGGGTGTATCTGTATTGTGGCCTACTGCCATGGGTGACCTAAGCTCCCTTAACTTCTAACTGACAACTTGATTGATTGATTAATTGAAAAAAAAGAAAGAAATAGAAATAGAGAACTTGAATCTATAATCCATTTTAAGCCAATTATAAGCCCAAAATTATGTGACAAAATGGGAATATCAAGCCCAAGTTTCCAAGGGTCATCACCAAACACTCTTTGAAGTTTGAACATCCCCACTTATATTTTCCTCATATAAGTTTTTATGACCCACAAAAATCAAATGAAATGGACAAGCTTAAGGGTGCATTTGAATGACTAAGATCTCAAATTTGAGAAAAAAGGATTTCAAATTCATGTACCTCCTGTCCGAACCCCCAGATTGGGACAGAGATACATGAACTTGAAATCCTTGTTTCTCAAATCCCCAAAAAATAGGGACCTGCGGTTCAGTGTTTGAATAGCTCATATTTGGCATGAGCCACATGTCAAATTCAATCCCTCAGATCTGAAATCCAAGGGATTCAAATGCTACATGATTTCAAGTTTAATAGAAACATACAAAATAAAAAAGGGAAGCTTGGTTCTTAAGAACACATGGAGTAACAAACTAAGTTTCCTAAGAACACACTAGCTCTAGTAGCCATTGGATGCATTTTCATCATGAAAATCTAAATAGACATGCAAAAGAGATAAAGTTACTTTAGTTAGATGATTAGAACATCATGAAAATTCCATAGTCCATCCAGATACATAAGCATTGTTTGCTTTAGTCACAGGTGAGAAAGTAGAAGCTTGAGAAAGTAGAAGCTGTGCTTGTCGGTCACAAGGTCAACCTTGTAACCAATTTTCACAAGATTCAAGGCAAAAACCGGGGAAAACAATTACAGCTGGCAACCACAATCACCACTTGTACTTTTTCATGTTTCACTAAACTTAAGAAAGTATGGCGATTGTGATTTACAATCACAGGATCCAAGAATCACAGGGCATTGCAAACATGCCCTAAGTAATGACTTACAGGTTGAGTAAAGAATACATCAAGAAGATCAAGGTAAGAATATTTGAAAAGAACCATAACAGTTGAAACGGGAAAGAAACTATTTTGAAAAGGTAATTAACACATCAAGGCAAGAATATTTGAAAAGAACCATAACACTTGAGAATATTTATGACAGATAATACTTGAGAGGAAAAGAAAATGATAACTAAAAGAATATACTGGTAAAGATGCATCTGCAGACACAAAGCTTTACCAAGAAATTAAGAAAATGCTCTCTTAACTGCCAAAAGGCCCTTTATTGATCAATATAGCAGGTGACTAGTCAGATTAAAGTAGTTAAATAAAAAAAAAACAAATGAAAAAGGAAAACCAAAAGAGACACCTATCGATCTGGTCAATACAAAAATATAGAGCCATAACACGTAAAAGTTTTCTTACACCAACTCAGACACTTACACATAAGCAATTATTTGAAAAGAACCAACCAAAGTCAGATAGATTATATCATCGATTGGAAAACAAGAAATTAAATACAAGGACCACAAGCATTATGAGAAGGAGCAAACTACCTCTAAAATTTCTTGAGAAAAATTTGAGTATTTCATCAATTACGATAACCTGCAAATCATCATATATTATTAAGAATAATGTATTACAAAATAAATTATGCAAGAGAAAGAAGAAACATTAAAGTTACACGAATCTTCTTAACTTTTGGGTCTATAATGACGACATTAAAAAGAAACATATGAAATTCATATTCACAAATAAATAAATGTGGTAAGAAACTGGAGGAAAATACTGCAGAGAGAGGAAGTTACACATAATCATCATCACCATAAAAACATCTACCATCCACATATGATTGAGTTAATCTCATACTGCTCCATTTCATTCAAATTTAAGGGTAAAAATTGCCACAGCTTTTCACGTATGCATTATTGCCCCCACCCAAGTTCTCATTGGTTTACCCATCCCCATAGCTCCTACAACTTGAAATTTGTCATCTTTTTATCAATCCATTATTTAGGTCTTTCTGTAACCCACCTAAACGACTAAACCATGTCAAATGAAACTTCCCATTGGTGGTACTCACAAGAAGTGTCAGTTTATCTATATACCTAGTTCCCTCAGCCTAATCACTACTAATTAATGGGTTACTGTTTAGATCCCAAAGTAAAATGGCTAACCAAATTCAAATCACATCCCTTGATTTTTTTTTTGTTTCTGCATGTGATATTCACAAATTCTTCAAAAAGTATTCATTCTTTGTTTTCTCCATATTGATTACTAAAGTTGTCTATTCTCACACAATGTAAAGCATCACTCTCTTATTATTTTCTTGTTGCCCAATGCTCAGCACCACACAGTGTTACAGATCTTAGACAGACTTCAATTGACACATGTTTGCCACATAATAGACCATGAGTTTGATTTGCTTCATCCATCACAAATCCAACTAGTAATGTCCTTATCAAACACATCATCTTCTTGTACCAAAAACTTATAGCACCATGTCACTACAAAATTTCCTACATTAGTCATTCTTTTGCAATAGCCTTCTCTCTAAACATGTTCGGATTTGGCCATGTCACAGTCACACACCATTTCAAGGGTGTCATGGGTGACATGAGTCAGACACACTATGACACATATGAGCATTATTACAATACTTTTTAATACTATTCAATACATTTTTATATATTCAAATATCAAAAAATATTTCATTGAATAAAATCTTAAACAAATCAGCATTGTTGTATCCTAATTTTCAAAATATTTTTGGACACTTATGTTGGGCCATAGTCATACCGATATCATTTTGACATAGTGCTTTGGTATCACAAACATTTTAAACTTTCACGTTACACGATTTTTCTCTATAATTCCAACTTCTGATCAGCATCTTGCATGGTCTGGTTATGAGCATTGTTTTACATACAAAGAACATTTACAATGAGACCTTTTTTAAAGATGAAGCACTTTACCTGTACCTAACACAAAAAAGCAGCTGATCAGGGTAGATCCTTAATGCAACCTAGCACTATCTGGCAATGCACATAAATTTTACACTAGTTCCAGCCCTGATATACATGTTTTCAGTGATTTTGGCATACCTGCATGAAATGCTTTTTCTCAATATTGACCAGATTAATTGGCTGCTACACCATGACATTCTCTAGATAAACAAAAGCTATATATAAACCTTTCCATTTCCATCGATTTATTTTGGTAAATTGGCTTGATATACATGATTACACATGTACACAATTCGAGTTACATAAATACAGTTTGGAAGTTAGAGCATAACCATTTAAATATCTCACGTTGCTTGATGACAATGCTAGTTAGCTTGATATTGTAATGAAACAAGATAGGCACAATCACAATGCCAACAAAGGGCTACACAAGTGCACAAACACAAGAGGGTCTCTAATGGACCAATTACAATCTCATAAAAGAGATGCACAATCACAACTCATAAGAGAATAACATAAAAATATAAGGTGTGTTTATTCACATGAAACAATTAAGAAATACAAGGGTAAAAACCCTTATTTATAAGCAAAAGAGAGAGTAGGGAAAGCCCAACTAGCTGTCGGGCTAGCCCCCAACAGTCATATTTGAAAGGGACAGCTTTATAGGCTGATCCCTATTACAATGTGAAATTACTGAAATACCCCTGATGGGTATTTCAGTTTATAGACAGAAATATATATATATATATATATATATATATATATATATATATATATATATATATATATATATTCTCCATCAAACTTACAGTGAGATCACCAAAAGTTTGTAAGAAAAAGAAAATGAGGTAGAGGAACTGCTTTGGAAAAAAAGCCCGAAATCTGAATTTTGAACAGAACATATGGTAAATCAAGTGCCCCCTTCAAGTGTTCTTCCTGAACGTAGTGACAATCCACTTTGAAGGTTGTTGGCTATATATATATATATATGGCACTCTTGTTATTGTTAAAATACATGTATTTATACACACACATATATATATATATATATTTATAATATAAATAATATATATGTGTATAATACCCGATAGGGGTATGTTCATCTTTTTACATAGTTGTTTTTAAAACAACTATTCATTATCTAGGCTAGTTTATTTTATTTTATTTTTGTATTTTTTTTTCTTTTGCTTTTTATTTCACGCAAAAGGGGCCCCACATAGAGCTGTTGGGGGATCCCAACGACTATGGGGAGCCCCCAATGGTGCTCCTTTTGAGTCCTAGGGGTCACTCCCCCTTGTATTCCTTAAGCTTTTAAGCTCTCATTCAATAAAGCTCTTATATTTTTTTATGTGTAGCCTTTTGAAGGCCTCTTGTATTGTCCCTTAGTGGACTATTTCTATATTCCCTCTTGTGGGTTAGTACTTGTCCATTATTGGACCTTGTGAATGCATTAAGCATTCTTGTTAATACATTTTCGCATACTTCGTTACATGGTATCAAAGCTATATGATTTTTGAAGCTAAAGTTGTGTCATCACTCCTTCACTCATATCTTATTCGCAATGGAATCAAAGATTGACCTATCCTTCAATCTCAATGGATAGAACTACATGATGTGAGCATTCGCAATGGAGAATAACCTCAAAGAAAAAAAAACTTTGGGGTTATATAATGGGTTCTATTCCGGAACCTCAATTAAAGCTCACCAAGATGGAAGTCAAGAGAAGGCTCTTGAGGGAGATGCTCGCCTCAAGGCCATTGAAAAACACCAAAGAAAGGTGGAGGATTGGGAGAGCAACCATGCAAAGATTCTTGTATGGTTCATGAATAACGTAGAACTCAAGGTATGTACAAATATTGCCAAATTTTGTAGAGCCAACGAGGCTTGGTTTTTTATGAAGGGTATGTATAACCAAAAAGATCTTACAAGGGCATACTTCTTGCAAGAAAAAGTAAGAACTACTAAGCAAGGGGATTTGAGTATTCAAGACTATTATAGTGCTTTAAATCCTCCATGGGATGAGTTGGCTATTTTGGAGTCTAAATGAGTGGCTATGAAAGATATAGAGCTTAGACAAAAACAAATGGAACAAGAAAGATTATTTCAATTTCTATTTGGGCTTCATCCCGAATTTGAACAAGGTCCTCTCTTCTACATAGTTTCACTCTTTCTCTTTTGGAAGATGCCATTGTCGAAATTATTCAAGAAGAAACTCAGTTTGGCATGAGTAAAAGTGTAGATGAAGTTCTTGTCGTGTCTAAATCCGGCAATAATGTTAAAACATACAAACCACCACACTTTGGAAAACAAGGAAACTATAATGGATGTAGAAAGATGATTGTTTGTCATCATTGCTATGAGTCGGGTCATATTAAGCCCGCTTGCCCAAAATTAAGTGAAACTTTCAAGCCTAAGGTTGCTTCCGTCGAAGAATCAACCATAAAAGAAGATGAAAGCAAGAGCGGAGATCTCAAAGAAACTCTAAGACAAATATTCATATCTCTCCAACAAATACTCAAAGCTACCTCCTCAACATCAGGTGCTGCCATTGCCTCTACATCGTCACCCGGTACGTATTCTTGGATCTTAGATTCTGGGGCATCTTTTCATGACTCCTCATGAAAATGCTTTAACCGATGTATGCACCAATTTAAAAATATCTTGTGTCTCTACGATCGATGAAACTTTTCTAAAAATTAAAGGTATAGGAACACTAGATTCTAAAATTTCTTAAAAATTGTTTTGTTCCAAAATTAAGAGTAGTTCCAAAATTAAACCTAAACCTTTTTTTGGTTTCCCAAATTGCCGACCATGGATGTGAAATATCTTTCTCATCTAATGGTTGCTTTGTGCAGGATCTCCAGTTCGGGAAGCGGATTAGGCAAGGCCATAGGAAGGGAGATCTCTACTATATGGACCATTTAACGCTTCCTAGAAACTCTTTTTGTACTTATTTTCAAGACAAAAGCATTGAAACTTGGCATAAAAGACTTGGACATCCAAGTTACTCAAAAATTATCTTTTTCTTTTTTAAAACAAATTTTGTAAAGAAAAAGATATAAATTGCAAAGATTGCATTTTTGGAAAAATAAAGTCTATTTCATTTCCAACTAGAACTTTCGTTACTACAAGACCTTTTGAATTGGTGCACTCGGATGTTTGGGGTCCATCTCCCATGATATCTAAAGGTGGTTATGTTAGATTTCTCCAAAATCGATAATCAAGAAGCTTCAGAGAGGAAAGAGAAATGAGGCTGCAACTAATCACGTTTTTTCACACAGGAAAAATCGTGACCTCTTCCTTTTAATATTAAACACATAACCTAATACACGGTTTTTACAAGTAACCCTAACAAGTTACAAGTATTTACAAGTATGTCCAATATAAGCTGGACATGTTATACATATGTAGATTGGATCTGGCTCCAAACTCAAATACAAATACAAACACAGATATTTGCTCTGTCTAATAGTCCCCCTCAAGTTGTGCATGATTTTGAATCATGACAACTTGCTCTTTAAGAACCAAAAACAACATTTTCTGAGCCCCTTAGTGAACAAATCAGCCACCTGGTCTTCTATTCTAACATAATGAGGCTCAATCTCTTTATCTTCAATCTTCTGCCTGATAAAATGTTGATCAATCTCAATGAACTTAGTCTTGCTGTGATGAATAGGATTAAGAGATATTTGAATATCACTTTGGTTGTCACAAAGGAGAATGCAATTAGCAATCGGCTCTTTTAACTCTGTTAACAAATGTCTAATCCATATTACTTCTGTCGTAGCAGCAGTCATTGCCCTGTATTCGGCTTCCAAACTAGATCTAGCCACTGCCTTCTGTTTTTTACTACTCCAGAAAACAGGATTAGTACCAATGAAAACACTATAACCTGAAACAGACTTTCGATCATCAGGGTCTTCGGCCCAGTCTGCATCTGAGTAAGCAATGATATCATGAGCAATATTTATGGATCTGCTTTTGATGTACAAAAGTCCATCTCCAACAGTACTCTTCAGGTATCTCAGTATCCTTTTTACTGCATCCATGTGTCCCATCCTTGGCTCATGCATGAATTGAGAGACTTGATTGACTGAATATGTGATGTCAGGCCTGGTAAATGTAAGATACTGAAGCATCCCCACTAGACTCTGATATTTGGTGGCATCATGATACAAGTCTCCATCCTATGTACTTAATTTATGATTAAGCACACTAGGAGTAGCAAGTGGTTTGCAACCCTTTATTTCAGCCTTTTCTAACAGATCCAGGGTGTATTTATGCTGGGTCAAAATAAGCTTATGTTCTTGATTATCCACCTCTACTCCAAGAAAGTATCGAAGGACTCCAAGGTCCTTCATTTTGAATCTCTGACTCAGAAGATCTTTAGTCTCTTGAACATGGTTCTCACTACTTCCTGTAATAATTATATCAACAAGAAGGTAGTAAACTCCTTACCTCGAAGAATAAAAAGAGAATGATCCAATTGCGATCGATAAAAACCATGTCTTTGAATTTCTAGGGAAAAACTTTTAAACCAAGATCGAGACGCTTGCTTCAGGCCATAGAGTGCTCGATTTAATTTGTAGACATACTTCTTTGAATCCCCTTCTCTATATCCTGGCGGTTGCTCCATGTATACTTCTTCTTTTAAGTCTCCATGAAGAAAAGCATTATTCACATCTAGCTGACTTATTCTCCAACCATATTCTACTGTCAATGAAAGAACAATGTGAATTGTGCCTATTTTCACGACTGGACTAAAGGTTTCATCATAATCCTGTCCTAATTCTTGCGTGAATCCCTTTGCTACGAGGCGAGCTTTGTATCACTCAACACTCCCATCCGGTTTGTATTTGATCTTGTAAACCCATCACGACCCAACAACATTCTTATCTGAAGGTCGAGGAACAACTGTTCACGTTTGACATTGATACAAAGCTTTTATCTCTTCATTCATGGCTTGAATCCATCTTTTGGAGTTAAGAGCTTGATGAAAATGCCTAGGCTCAGTCTCTTTCTCAATCTGTGACAAAAATAGTTGAAAATCCATGGTGAAATTCTCATAACTAACCCACCTTTCAATAGGATGCCAGACTCTTTTTGATCGTCTGATCGGAAGTGCCACTGTAGTAGAAACTGGAAAAGTGGTGTCATTGGGCGAATGAGAGGTAAGTGCTTCTTGTTCAGTATCATTCGGAGTCAAAAGGGAGCCCTCCTCTCTTCTCCTATAAACTTGCCCAGTAAACTTATTAATCTCTAGAGGATTGTCTATTTCAAGTTCCTGCATTCCACTGTTTCCATCTTGACAGGTTCTCCCTTGAGCACAGGAGGAAGAACACTCATTATTTGTATCAGAAAATAGCTCTGCATTGAGCCATGGATCATAAAAGAACGCATTCATATTGGTTTGGGCAGAAACATATTCTCCATCTCCAAAATTATTTTCATCAAAAACTACATTTTTAGATATCTTGATTCGCCTGCTGTCAGGATCATAACATTTGTACCCTTTATGATGATTTTCATATTCAACAAATCTGCACTTTGATGCCTTAGCCTGAAATTTGTTTCGCAGAGAAGAGTCAATGTGAACATAACACATGCAACCAAAAGTTTTTAGTTCATCATAATTAGGATACTTCCCAAATAAAACGAAATAAGGTGATTTATTTTCTAAAATCTTCATGGGCAGGTCATTAATAATGTGAACAGTAGAATGAAAAGCCTCTGTCCATAATCCTATGAGAACATGAATTTTGTGCATCATGCTCATAGCGCTCTTTATAATGTGACGGTGTTTCCGTTCTGCAACCTCATTTTGTTGAGGCGTATGCGGGCAAGATACTCTACGGTTTATTCCACTATCTTGGAGGTAATTGATAAATTCCCTAGAGGAGTATTCCCCCCACCATCACATTGGAAATGTAAAATATTACAAGAAAAATGAGTTTTAATAAACACATGAAAACGACAGAAAATAGGGAAGACTTTCGATTTATTCTTCATGAAATATATCCAAGTGAAACAAGAGAAATTATCGACAAAAATAACATAATATCTGTTGTCAGAATTAGAAGAATCGGGGGCTAGCCCCCACACATCAGAACAAACGATTTCAAAAGGCCTTGAAGCTCTCTCATTTATTGAATGGAAAGGAATAACATGACTCTTACACAGTTGACAACTAGAACATATTTTATCATCTGATCTAGGATTCAAGCTAGATTCAAGAATAAGCCCATTAGATACCAGTCGTTCAACAAAGACTCGACTACAATGACCGAGACGTGAATGCCAAAAATTAGGCTTATTACATTTATTTGAAGGTTTCAAACTAAACACATGAATACTCTTTGACGACATAGACTGAGGAGATGACTTCAAGGTAGGTCGGACACAAGTAGAAGAATCCTCCTGGAAGACATACATATTTCCACAGCGTTCCCCTTTAGGGAACGTCTCCTTCATTTGTAGATCCTTGACATAAACAAAAGACGGAGTAAATTCAATAGAAGAATTGATATGATCAACAAGCTTAGAAACAAAAACGATATTTTTCTTGATATCTTGGGCATGAACGACATTTGAAAGATGAAGCGAAAAATTAGGCAAGGGAACAGAAACATTTCCAATGTGAGTGATGGGATGGTGTGACCCATCTCCAGTGACTATGTTACTTTTTCCAAAATAGGGAGTTAAAGTAGAGAATTTACCTGCATTACCTGTGACATGAGTAGGTGCCCCTGAATCAATATACCACACTCCTTTATCATCGCGCTTCAGATCAAGTTCAGAACATGTGGCCAATAGAAGCTCTTTCACATCTCCACCAAACTTTGAAGAGTTCTTCTTTCGTCCTGACGAGCTCTCACCCTTTTGGAACTTTCCTTTGTTCTGTGGATTGTGCCACCAATTGGCTTTGATGTGACCTCGCTTGTTACAGAGGTAACATGTGGGTACGTTTTTCACATTGCAAATAGGTGTAACATTCGGGGTAGGCAGCAACTCACGCCCCCCTGGAGTACCTCAACTTCTGCCACCACCAGAATTACTATCCCCACCCCACGTCCCTGACCAAAAGAAATGCCAGTAGCAAAAACATGTCCACCAGTCTCATGTGATATCCCCTTCAAAGTCATCTCATATTGAAGTAGTTTTACTTGCAAGTCCTCAAATGACGGTAAGTCGAGTAGACATAGCAGTAAGGTCGGAAGAACATGAAATTTCGGCCCCAATCCATTCAAGGTTTGCCTGACTGTCTTTATCTGTCACTTCATACCCTACAACAGCTAGTTGATCACTGATGCTCTTAACCTTGTTCAAGTACTCCATGACAGACAAGGAACTCTTAGTAAGGAGTTGAAATTCACGCTGAAGGAAGGAAATTCTAGCCTCTGATATCTGAGAGTAGGTCTTCACTAGCCTGTCCCACAATTCTTTTGCTGAACACTCATCTGGAATTTCCACCAATACCTCTTGAGAGATAGTAGAGATGATAAAAGCAACTATAGCTTCATCCAATGCTCGTATTGGAGATATGGTATTTGTTGTATAAAATCAGCCTCATTTACATCCTTAGTTTCTTGTATGATAAATTCTGGAGGGGCTGGAATTGATCCATTTAGATGTCCAGAAAGACCTTGACTTTTAATGAATGGAAGAATTTATCTTTTCCAGATCAGGAAATTTGAATTGGTAAGTTTTTCAGAAATAAGTTGGCCAAGAAAATTGGATGAGAAAAATGATTGAGAAGAAGAATCCATGACTTAGAACAGAAAAATAAGATTGGCGTGTGCAATCAGTATGTAAAATTTTCACAGATCACGAGGCAACAAAACAAGACTTTTTTTTTTAACTAGGAGAGAGCTGAGTATTCAACGTGAATGTGAAATGTCAAATCTGATACACAGATCTAATCTGATTTCATCAATGGAGTGAAAACTATGAAAAAAAATTATGTGAAATTACACACAACAAGAATAAATACAAATGAGTGACAAGTCTACAAAGTTGTATACACAGATGAAACCGAGAAACAGATCTGGAAAAAAAAAACAGACTTCAGATCTGATTATAGCAAGTAGCCGATTGACAAGACTGATGACATATATTTAAAAAAGAATCAGATCTATTCATACTCAGATCTGTTGTTACAAATGAAAAGAGAGAATATAACCAGACGTCAGATGTGATGCACAGATTTGGGAAAGACTGAAATGGCAGATCTGATACACAGATCGGATGAACAAATCCGATATGCACAGATCTGCTGTTACAGAAAAGAGGAAATAAGAATGCCGTGAAAACTGATTTGATGCAAACCCAAATCAGTTTCAGAAATATTTGACGCAAAACCAAAGCAGAAAAGAATAGATTATTGTTAAAATGTATCTCCAAAAACATGTTGTAAGTATAAATATATATACTTATATACTTAGAGATACATATACATATAATATATTATATGTATACGTATCTCTACATATATAAATATATATATTTATTCATATTTTTATTTTCTTACCCTAAAAGGGTATTCTTGTAATCTTGCGCATATTCCATTTTGGAATATGTTGTAATTTATTTTTGTTTTTTTTACATTTCTTTATTTTTTGTTTTTTATTTTTCATATTCTTCATAAAGTGCATTGGGGGTTCCCCAATAGCGTCGTCGGGGGCTCCCCAATGACTCCTTTGGGAGCCCACCTTTGCACTCCTTTCATTTTGTATAAATAGGGGTGTTCCCCCTTGTAAATTCTTAAGCTTGAGAGTCTCAAGCATTTGCTCCTTCTATAAAATACATGCATTATTGCATGTTCATTATTTTTACGCTTTTTGCGTATTTTGTTCAAGTGTAGTGAGAGTGCTTTCTGAAAGAATGAAACTCTAATCTATGATGAGAGAAGAGAAGAGAGGGAGAGAGAGATTTCCAGCTGAAAGGAGGGTTCAGTCCATCGTGACTGCCCTCTCATTCTATTTAACATAAAGTGTAAACATTAGGGTACGAAAATACCCTTTTACAAAATAATAATTTACAATACATGAACTGGATCTGGACCTGATCTATTATACAAATGGATCGGGTCAGACATACAATGAAGATAATAATGTCTTCTTTTCAGCCTCCCTCAAGTTGTGCATGGTGTTGGACCATGAACAACTTGTTCTTCAAAAACCAAAATCTATCCTTTGTTAACCCTTTAGTGAGGATATCAGCAACTTGTTCTTTTGTTGACACATACATGGGCTCAATCTCTTTGTCTTCAACCTTTTTCCTGATAAAATGTTGATCTAATTCAATGTGCTTTGCTCGACTATGGTGAATGGGATTGAATGACATGTTGATGGCACTTTGATTGTCACATAGCAACAGTGATCGAACAATCGGCTCTCCCATTTCAGTCAGAAGATGTCTTATCCATGTACCCTCGGCCGTGGCAGTGGCCATTTATCTGTATTCGGCCTCAGTGCTCGATCTAGCAACCGCCTTTTGTTTTCTACTGCTCCAGGATACCAAGTTTGGCCCAATGAAGCTGCAATAACCAGATACTGATCGTCGTTCGTCTGGATCCCCCGCCCAATCAGCATCAGCATAAGTAATAATCTCATGGCCCCCACCTGGATCTAATTCTTCCTTGCCTTTGTATTCCAGCCCATCACCCACTGTACCTTTTAGGTAGCGAAGTATACGTTTGACTGCCTCCATATGTGACACATGAGGTTCATGCATAAACTGGGATACCTGATTAACCGAATATACTATGTCAGGTCTAGTAAAAGTCAGGTATTGCAACATGCCAACTAAACTGCGATACTTAGTGGGATCTCCATATATATCCCCTTCTTGCGAACTCAATTTCTGATGAATGACACTTGGAGTTGTTAACGACTTACAATCTGTCATGCCTGCTCTGCCGAGAATGTCCAGCGTATATTTGTGTTGAGTAAGGGTAAGTGTATCATTCTTGTTATCAACTTCTACCCCAAGAAAATATCGCAGCTCTCCCAAATCTTTCATCTTAAATCTCTGATTTAATAACTTCTTCACCTGCTCAATGTGGCTTTTACAATTCCCTGTGATGATGATATCATCTACATATATCAACAGAAGAGTAGTAACTCCTTGTTCATTGTGAATGAATAATGAGTGATCCAGAAAAGACCTAGAAAAGCCATGCCGTTGTATTTCTAGAGAAAAACTGTCGAACCAGGAACGAGAAGCTTGTATCAAACCATAGAGTGCTCTCTTTAATTTGCATACATATTTTTTTGGCGTCTCGTTCTGCATATCCAGTGGGTTGTTCCATGTAGACCTCTTCTTTTAAATCCCCGTGCAGAAAAGCATTTTTCACATCCAGCTGGCTCAATGTCCATCCATGTTTAATGGCTAGACTCAACACAATACGAATAGTCCCCATCTTGACAACAGGACTAAAAGTTTCATCAAAGTCTTGGCCTTCCTCTTGTGTGAATCCCTTGGCTACCAGTCGAGCCTTGTACCTTTCGATGCTCCCATCTGGTTTATATTTTATCTTGTACACCCATTTTGACCCAACTACATTTTTGTTCAGTGGTCTAGGCACAATCTCCCATGTGCCACATTCATGTAAGGCCTCCATTTCTTCATTCATTGCTTCTACCCATCTTCTAGAGCTCGCAGCTTGATAGAACATAAGAGGCTCATCCTCTTTACTTATGGATGTCAAGAATAACTGAAAATCCATTGAAAAATTTGTATAACTTACCCACCTGTCAAGTGGATGTCGAATCCGTGAAGATCTTCTGATATCCGTGTTCGAACAAGAAGTGAATGAGGGCTCTTTCTCTCGCCGAGTGTACACAATTCCCTTATACCTTGTTGGCTCCAAGTCATATGTGACAGTTTCCTCCGTTTGAGTCTCATTGGCTGAATCCTCATGTGGCTCATTCTGACTACAATTTTCTGGACATTCTACTGTACCATTGGAGAAGAGTTCTGAATTTAACCATGGGTAGTATACCTCAATGCTGGAGCTTGAGTTATCAGTCTCCACCATAGTTGAATTATTATCCTGATCAGCAAAGTTCATTTCATCGAAAATAACATTCCTTGATATTTTGACACGCTTACTCAAGGGATCATAACACCTGTACCCTTTGTAATCTTCGGCATATCCTATAAACCTGCATTTCAAAGCTTTATCTTGGAACTTGTGCCTGAGTGAGCTATCAATGTGCACATAACAAACAGACCCAAACACACGTAATTCATGATAATCAGGTTGTATGCCAAAAAGAGAGAAGTATGGTGACTTATTTTCTAAGATATTCATGGGCAAGCGATTTATCACATGAACTGTGGAGTGGAAGGCCTCAGTCCATAATGATGTAGGGAGATTGCTCCCGTGCATCATGCTCATTGCAGTCTCAACAATATGTCGATGCTTCCTCTCAGCAATCCCATTTTGTTGAGGTGTATGAGGGCAAGACACTCTTCTCTTTATCCCATTATGTTGAAGAAAATTAACAAAGTCACTCGAGGAGAATTCACCTCCTCCATCACACTAGAAATTAAGAATGTTGGTAGAGAAATGATTTTGAACGAAAGAGTGGAATTTCTGGAACAATCCAAAAACTTCTGATTTGTGCTTCATAAAGAATATCCAAGTATAACGTGAATAACTATCAACGAAAATAAGATAGTATTTACTGCCAGAAAAAGAAGTAATTGGAGCAGGCCCCCAGACATCTGAACAAATGACCTCAAATGGCCTTGAAGCTCTTTTATTAATGGAAGCAAAAGGTAAGACATGACTCTTACATAGATGACAGCTAGAACATTTTGTATCAACGACTTCTGAACTCAGACTGGACTTAGGAATAAGATTATTCATGACAAGTTTTTCAATAAAATGGCGACCACAATGGCCAAGACGACTATGCCAAAGTCTTGGCTTATTACTTTCAGAAACATTAAATAAAAAATCAGAATCAAAGACTTGGTGAGGCTTCAAGGATGAATAGTTGGGATGAATGAAGGAAGGATCTTCTTGGAAGATGTACATGTTGCCCCATCGTTTTCCTTCAGCGAATGTCCTCCTCGTGCGAAGATCCTTGACATAAACAGAAGAGGGAGTAAATTCAACTGAAGCATTTGCATCATCAACAAGCTTTGAGACAGAAACAATGTTCTTTTGAATATTAGGAGCATGGATGACACTTGGAAGTTTAAGAGAGGACTTTGACATGTGTATAATGGCATTTCCAGTATGTGAGATGGCATGATGTGATCCATCTCCTGTGACAATGCTATTCTTTCCAACATAAGGTGTAAGAGTCAAGAGTTTACCTACATCACCTGTAACATGAGTAGCTGCTCCAGAGTCGACATACCAAGTTTCTTTGTCATTTTGTTTCATATTCAATCCTGCCAAGGCTGCCAACAACAACTCTTTTACTTCTCCATCCTTTCTAGCCTCTGCTTGTGGAGCTTTCCCTTTGTTTTGAGGATTAAACCAACAGTTCGCTTTAATGTGCCCTTTCTTGTTGCATAGGAAACAGGTGGGAATGGGTCTTTGTCCCTGAACATTGGGTGTTGGAAGTATGCCACGACCTCCATAGTTATTTCTCCCTTGTCCTCCTTTTCCTCGAAAAGAACTTCCTCTACCTCGACCATAACTCATTCCCATAGCCAGCACATCTTGTGTTCCGGAATTCCCATGAAAGGCTTCAGAGGAACCTTTCAGATTCATCTCATATTGCAACAGTTTTGCACGAAGATCTTCAAACTTTGGAAGTTTTGGTAAGCATAGTAAGGTTGTCGTCATAACATGATAATCTGGCCCCAATCCACTCAAGGTTTGTTGTACTTTATCTTTTTCACTGACAAGACACCCAATAACCGCCAACTGATCTGTGATGCCTTTCATTTTATTCAGGTATTCCATAATAGACATGGAATCTTTCTTCAGCATTTGAAATTCTCGCTTAAGAAACATAATTCTTGCCTCAGAAATTTGTGAATATGTTTGAACTAACATATCCCACAGTTCCTTTGCCGAACAATCATCAGGAAGAGCAATAAGGACCTCATGTGAAAGAGTTGAAGTGATATATGCCACTAGCGATTGATCTCTCTTCATCCAAGCAACATATTCTGGATTCCTATGAAGAACAACAGATTGTTCGCCTTTATCGTCCACTTTTTCTTGCGAGAGAAATTCTGGAGGCGGTGGGACCGATCCATCCAGATGGCCAGAAAGGTCCTGACTTTTAATAAACGAAATAATCTGTCTTTTCCAGGTCAAGAAATTACAGTTATTCAATTTTTCAGAGACTAGTTGACCAAGAAAACTTGAGGACAGGCATGATTGCCCGTGAGTAAATTCCATTTGATGAATATGCTTGAACTGACACTTAGGTATGAAGAACAAAGAACTCGGCTAACAGAAAAAGACAGATAAGATATGACAGATGGCTAACAATGATTAGCAGGAAAAACAGCAAAAAGGAAAAGGAAATCACAGATCAAGAGATTAACAATGGTTAGCAGGGATTAAACCACAGATCAAGAGATTAAATGTAGGAAAAACAGCAGGAAAACAACAGGGATAAAACCTGATGAACCTGATTTCACAAAGAAGCAATCACGGCTGAAAAGAAAACACAGATTGATGCTGTAACACACGGCTGAAAGAAATCACAGATTTTCTTCACAAAGATTTTCTTCACACAGATTCACGCTAGGTATTTGAGGGCCACAATACCACACAGATTCACAGAGATTTACCACACAGATTCAAATCACGGCACACAGATTCACGCTGGGATTCACGGCTGATAAGTTCACTCTGCTGACGCTGGTGGATTCACGCTGGGATCTGCTCACGCAAACTCAGGCTGGGTTTTCTTCACGCAGATGGACTTTCTTCACGCAGGCTGGGCTTTCTTTCTTCACGCAGGCTGAAATCACGCTGATTCACGACCAGACATTCTTCACTGGGTATTTACGCTGGGTATTCACACCCAGATTCACGCAGATGGCTGATGCAGATCCACGTTGATGCACACGCTGTGCTTTCTTCACGCAGATCCACGCCTTGCTTTCTTCACGCAGATTCACGCAGATCCACGCCCTGCTCTGATACCATGAAAGAATGAAACCCTAATCTATGATGAGAGAAGAGAAGAGAGGGAGAGAGAGATTTCCAGCTGAAAGGAGGGTTCAGTCCATCGTGACTGCCCTCTCATTCTATTTAACATAAAGTGTAAACATTAGGGTACGAAAATACCCTTTTACAAAATAATAATTTACAATACATGAACTGGATCTGGACCTGATCCATTATACAAATGGATCGGGTCAGACATACAATGAAGATAATAATGTCTTCTTTTCACTTTCGTGCACTTCTTTTATAAAGTATTTATGCTTGTATGCGTATTGTCTCTTCATAGACAATTTTACATGGTATCAAAGCTCGGTTGGTGATTGAGGATCGTGGGATTCTCCTTTTTTCGAGTGCCTCGAAAATCGTGCCTTCGGATTCTTAGAAGTTGAAGTGGTGGATCTTGCTTCTCAAATATTTTAGAAGGATCTTGTGCAAGCTAGAAGTTGAAGCATTGTTTTGATACGCCCTTCTTTCCTTAACTCCTTAATGGGTGAAAAAAAGTCCCACTTCGCTCTTGGCTTCAAGTTGAATGGGTCCAACTATCATATTTGGGCCGGGAACATGGAGGCTCACATAAAAGGTAAAGGATTATGGGGTTATGTGCAAGGCACAATTCCGGAACCGGAACCCAAAATAACCATAATGGACGGAAGTGAAATCAAGATTCTTGAGGGAGAAGAAAGGATCAAAGCCCTTGAATAATACTCTAAAAAGCACGACGAATGAGAAATGAAGAACTTCAAGATTCTTTCATGGTTCTTCGCATCCGTTGAAACAAAGATTAATGCCAATATTGTCAAATTCAAAAGAGCATCGGAAGCTTGATGTTATCTCGAGAAAATGTATACATCAAGAGATCTATCCCACAAGTATTACCTTCAAAAGAAGACTCTCTCCCTTACTCAAGGTGAAATGTCTATTAGGGAATATTTTGCAGACCTCTCCTCCATTTGGGATGAGCTTTCCATGCTTGAACCAAAATGGAGTGGCGAGACAATTGAACTCCGCCACAAGCAACTTGAAGAAGATCGGTTCTTCAATTTTTTGAATGAGTTAAGACCGGAATTTGAGCAAATAAGGTCATCACTTCTATCCTCATTTACTCCTTCTCTTGAAGATGTTCTCACCAAATTAAGTGGTGAGGAGACTCGTATGAGTCTATGTAAACAAGGATCAAATGTTCTTGCGGTTCCTTGTAATTATGAAGAAAATAATGAGGTCAATGCCGTATCAAGACCCAGAAATAATGTAAAGACCTATCGTCCTCCTCATTTCAAATCACAAAATCAAGGAAATGATGGTGGACAAAGAGGAAACAGAGACTATAGCAATATCATTTGTCATTTTTGTAAAGAACCGAGGCATATCAAGCCCATATGTCCCAAATGGAAGAAACTTCTCTCCATGGCTACCATCGGTGTACCACAAAAGGAAGAGGCATCATCAAGTGGGTCACTCTCTTTAAATCAAATAGTGGAAGCCCTTGAACCTCTCCTCAAGGGAGCTACCTCCGGTGCCGCCGTGTCCACTTCTTCCTTTCCAGGTAAAGTCTCTTGGCTTTTGGACTCAGGTGCATCTTTTCATATGTCCCCAAACATGTTTTCGCTTTCCGACTATTCAAAAAATGTTTCTCCATCCTTTGTTTCCACTGCGGATGGAACCTCTCTTGAAATTAAAGGAATAGGTAATTTTGAAACTCAAGATTTTTTCATTCTAAAAATTAGATTCATACCTAAACTAAACTTAAACATTCTCTCTGTTTCTCAACTCTCGGACCATGGTTGCGATATTAAATTTTCGTGTGATAAATGTTTAATACAGGATCGCCGGTCCGGGAAATTGATTGGGGAAGGCTTTAGAAAAGGAGACTTATACTATATGGAATCTCTTCAAGTTCCAAAATCTTTTTGTAATGTTGCCCGAAACAAAGATATAAATATATGGCACAAAAGACTTGGTCATCCTAATATCACCAAGTTATCTTATTTACATTTTGCGAAGGACCTATGTAAAAGTTCATTTTCTTGTAATGATTGTATTCTCGGAAAAATGCAAAGTTTACCTTTTGAGCAAAGAACTATGTTCTCATCTAAAACCTTTGAATTGTTCATTCTGATGTTTTTGGACCCGCACCTGTTGTCTCAAAAGGAGGCTTTTCTTATTATGTCATTTTTGTGGATGATTTCTCTAGATATTCATGGATCTTTTTTTTAAAGTTCAAACATGAAGTTTTTTCGTGCTTTAAAACCTTTCATTCAATGATCAAGAATCAATTCAACAGTAATATAAAGATTTTTAAAAGTGATTCTAGAAGAGAATATCTCTCCAACCAATTTAAAATATATCTTGAAGATCACAGAATCATTCACCAAAGATCTTGTCTTAAAACCCCTCAAGAGAATGGGTTGGCCGAAAGAAAACATAGGCATATCATTGAGACCACTAAAACCCTTCTTATTTCCCAAAACATCCCTAAAATTTTTTGGGCTGAAGCAGCTCTTGCTTCTGTTTATCTGATAAATCGCTTACCTTCTAGGATATTAGGGAAAATATCCCCTTTTGAGATTTTATATAAGCTTGAACTTGATTATAATAGGTTACGAGTCTTCGGGTGTAAGTGTTTCATACTTACGGATAAAAATGACAAGCTCTCTCCCAAAGCTATCCCCTGCGCTTTTCTTGGATATTCTGAAACTCAAAAAGGATTTCGTTGTTATGATCTTCGAGATGATAAGTTATATGTCTCTAGAAATGTAACCTTTTTGGAAAATGAAAGTGAATTTGAAAAAAATGTTTCTCAACAAGAAAATTTTGATTACTCCTTCCTTTTTGACTTATTGTCTAGTAATGATGATATATCTAGTGATGATGATGTATCATCAAACCATGATGAGGAAATTGATGGTGATGTTGAAGAACATAACTCACTCAATAAACAAGAAAACATAATTTCAAGTGATCCAATAACCTACTCACGTAGAAACCAAGACACCTTTAGAAGTGCTATTGATCAATATAGTGAACTTGTTCCTGCTCTCGATCACTGAAGATCTGAGAGGAATAGGAGACCCCCAACTCGTTTTGTCTCTTTTGATTCCTTTTCACCCCGATATAGGGCTTGTCTTAGTGTCATTCATTCTTATTTTGAACCAAGAAATTTAGAAGAAGCTAAAAAATATATAGAATGGCAAGAATCTATGCAAAATGAACTTAATGCTCTTAAAAAGACTGAAACTTGGGATTTCCAAACTCTACCCATAGGAAAGAAAACTATAGGTTGTCGATGGCTTTTTAAGGTTAAAACTAAGAGCGACGGATCCCTTGAAAGGTATAAAGCTCGCTTAGTTGCAAAAGGGTATGGGCAAGAGTATGAAATTGATTATGAAGAAACTTTTGCTCCTGTAGCCCGAATGGTTATAGTTAGATGTCTTATCACTATTGCATCTATTAAAAATTGGAATATTTTTCGAATAGATGTGAAAAATGTTTTTTTAAATGGTGATCTTAATGAAGAAGTGTATATGGATGCTCCACCCGGCATGAAGATTCCTAAAGATAAAGTTCTTCGTCTTCGAAAGGCCCTCTATGGTTTGAAACAGGCCCCCAAAGCCTGGTATGACAGATTTACTAGTGTAATGCTAGAAAATGGTTTCTCCTCATGTTATACTGACACCGCTCTATTTACTAGAAAATCTAAGGCAGGGATTGTGATATTATTACTATATGTTGATGACATGTTAATCACAGGTGATGATGTTCAAGGAGTCAAGGGTATTAAGTACGTCTTGACTTCAAAATTTGAGATGTCAGACTTGGGTTTTCTGACATATTTTCTTGGAATTGAGGTTGCCTATTCGCAACGTGGTTATTTTTTATCTCAGTCTAAACTTGCTTGCGCGATTATTGACAAGTCAGGAATTTCTGATGACAAAGTATGCGAAACTCCTGAAATTGCGGGAGCAAAAATGAAGATTGACGACGGTGTTCCTCTAACTGATCCTACTCCTTACAGGCAGTTGGTAGGTTCTTAACTGTATTTTAACATTACCCGACCTGATTTGTCAGTTTCAACACGCTCCTACAACCGTTCATATGAGTGTTGTGCTTCGCATCATCAGATATTTGAAGGGAACTGTGAATAAGGGAGTATTTCTATCTTCTTCTTCTGAATTGAAATTACTTGCTTATACTGACTCAGATTGGGGAGGTGACCCTAGTAACTGTCACTCCACCACTGGTTTTTGTGTGTTCTTAGGTGAGTCCTTGATCTCATGGCGATGTAAAAAGCAACAGAAGGTCTCTCTGTCATCCACCAAAGTCGAATATAGAGCCATGACATCCACTACCATGGAAATTGTATGGATTCGACGCCTTTTGGAAGATATGGGAGTACTTATCAGAGAACCAACAAAGTTGTGCTGTGACAATAAAAGCGCAATTTATATTGCCAAGAATCACACCTTTCACGAGCGAACAAAGCATATAGAAATGGACTGCCACTATGTCAGAGAAGAATACTTGAAGAAGATCATTGATCTACCATACGTGATGTCTGAGTATCAACTTGCAAACTTCTTCACAAAAGCACTATGTTCGCCCAGATTTCATTTCCTTCTTGACAAACTTGCGGTTATCGCACCGTAAGTTTGAGGGGGGGGGGGGGGGTGTTAAAATGTATCTCCAAAAACATGTTGTAAGTATAAATATATATACTTATATACTTAGAGATACATATACATATAATATATTATATGTATACGTATCTCTACATATATAAATATATATATATATTTATTCATATTTTTATTTTCTTACCCTAAAAGGGTATTCTTGTAATCTTGCGCATATTCCATTTTGAAATATGTTGTAATTTATTTTTGTTTTTTTACATTTCTTTATTTTTTGTTTTTTATTTTTAATATTGTTCATAAAGTGCATTGGGGGTCCCCCAATAGAGTCGTTGGGGGCTCCCCAACGACTCCTTTGGGAGCCCCCCTTTGCACTCCTTTCATTTTGTATAAATAGGGGTGTTCCCCCTTGTAAATTCTTAAGCTTGAGAGTCTCAAGCATTTGCTCCTTCTATAAAATACATGCATTATTGCATGTTCATTATTTTTACGCTTTTTGTGTATTTTGTTCAAATGTTGTGAGAGTGCTTTTGTGCACTTCTTTTATAAAGTATTTATGCTTGTATGTGTATTGTCTCTTCATAGACAATTTTACAATTATATGAATAGAGGAGGCTAGACGTCAGATCTCTGAATGAAAAGATCATATGAATAAGAATCTAGAGAAGAAATAAAAGACAGAAGTGAAGAGGAAAGAAGAAAAGGTTCAGAGATGGAATAAGATGCAGAACAATAGAAGATTAGAAAAGAGATAAGAAAGGGATCTTAAAGACACACCTGCTGGAAAAACTTTTAACCCTCGGATCAGATCCGTTCTGATACCATGTTAGATTTCTCCAAAATCGATAATCAAGAAGCTGCAGAGAGGAAAGAGAAATGAGGTTGCAACTAATCACGTTTTTCCATACAGGAAAAATTGTGACCTCTTCCTTTTAATATTAAACACAAAACCTAATACACGGTTTTTACAAGTATGTCCAATACAAGCTAGACATGTTATACATATGTAAATTGGATCCGGATCCAAACTCAAATACAAATACAAACACAGATATTTGCTCTGTCTAATAGGTTATTCATATTATGTAACATTCATTGATGACTTTAATAGATATGTGTGGATTTATTTCCTTAATCTTAAATCAAAAGTTTTTTCTTTTAAAAAATTTTACATGAAAGTTCAAAATCAATTTCAAAGTAGCATATCCATTCTTAGATCCGATTTGGGTGGAAAATACCTATCCAATGATTTTCAAAATTACTTAAAGCAAAATGAAATTTGTCACCAAAGATCATGTCCTAGAACCCCCACAACAAAATGGGCTAGCGAAAATAAAACATAGGCATATTATAGAAACCGCTAGAACATTGCTTGTTTCCAAAAATATTCCTAAGAATTTTTGGGCCGAAGTCTTCTTAACTTCCACATATTTAATAAATCGTATGCCATCAACAAATTTGAAAAATATCACTCCTTATGAAAAACTTTTTAAATTTACTCCCGATTTCAATCGCCTTCATATTTTTGGTTGCAAGTGCTTTGTCCTCTTGCATAAAAAAGAAAAGTTGTCTCCAAAAGCGATTGAATGTGTTTTTCTTGGATACGGTGAAAATAAAAAAGGATATCGATGTTTTGATTATAAAAATAATAAACTTTATATTTCAAAGGATGTGACCTTTTTAGAAGATGAAAAAGGTTTTGAAAAACTTGATAAGAAAGATGAAATTGACTATACATTTTTGTATGACCTTTCTCCAACGAAAGATATATATGATGATTCTTCGAATCATTTTGAAATTATAGATAATACACGTCATGAAGTATCTAATATTGAAACCTCACCAAGTAGTGATGACATAATTCATAACAATCTTCATGTTTATACCCATCATGAACAAGATAAACCTATTAGTGCTCTAGAAAAATATTCTCAAAATAATGAAGAAATTTTTCTTAGACAATCTTCTAGAGAATCCATTCCACCAAATAGGTTTGTGTCATATGAATCACTTACACCAAATTCTAGGGCGTGCCTTATAACTTTACATTCATATCATGAGTCCGCACATTATCATCAAGCAAAAAATATACCTCATTGGATTGAAGCCATGAGAATGGAACTAGACGCTCTAAAAAAGGTTAACACTTGAAAAATAGTTAAACTTCCTCCAAACAAAAAACCTATTGGATGTCGGTGGGTTTTTAAAGTTAAAATTAATAGTGATAGATTTTTAGAACGATACAAAGCAAGATTAGTTGTGAAAGGGTATTCACAAGAATATGGTATTGATTATGAGGAAACCTTTGCGCCCGTAGCAAGAATGACTAGTGTTAGAACCTTATTAGTTGTAACATCAACTAAAAAATGGCTGATATATCAATTAGATGTGAAAAATGCTTTCCTTAATGGAAAACTAAACGAAGAAGTATATATGGGTCCTCCGCCAGGACTTAACATTGGACAAGGTCAAACTCTTAAACTTTTAAAAACTCCCAAGGCTTGGTACGATCGATTTAGTGATATCATGATTAAACTAGGTTTTTATTCAGGCTATACTGGCACTACTCTCTTTATGAAAATTACATGAACTAATATTGTTGTCCTTTTGCTTTACGTTGATGATATGATTATTACAGGAAATGATCAAGTTGGTATTGGTAATCTTAAGAATATGTTAAAAGATAGGTTTGATATGTTTGATTTAGGATTCCTAAGATACTTTCTAGGAATTGAAGTTGCATATTCTCCTCGAGGATATATATTTTCGCAATTGAAGCTTGTTGCAGATATATATACTAAATCTGGAATTTCAGATGACAAGAAGATGGAGACTTCTGAAGTGATTAATGCAAAATTAAGACTGGAGGATGGGGTTCTTCTAGAAGATCCCATACCCTACAAACAACTTATTGGTTCTCTCACTTATCTGTCTATTATCAGACCAGATATTGCGCTATGTCATTCACTCTGCTAGCCAGTTTCAGCATGGTCCTACAACTGTGCATATGAGTGTCATGTTACGGATCGTCAGATACATCAAAAATACCATCACTAAAGGGTTATTTCTATCCTCATTCTCATTAAATTTACTGGATTATACTGATGCTGATTCGGGAGGTAACCCTAATGATAGAATCTCAACTATTGATTTTTGTTTTTTTTTAGGAGATTCCTTAATTGCATAGAGATGCAAGAAGCAACAGAAAGTCTTGTTGTCCCCTACTGAAGCTGAATACAGGGTTGTGGCAACTACTACAATGAAATTTATTTGAATTCGAAATCTTCTCAAAGATATGGGTGTTAACATCTCTGGTGCTTCAAAGCTATGTTGCGACAACAAAAGTGCAATTTATATCGCCAGCAATCACACCTTCCATAAGCGCACTAAATATATAGAGATGGACTGCCACTATGTTCGTGATGAATATCTAAGAAGAACAGTTGCCCTACCATATGTCACATCAGAATATCAGTTGACGGACTTTTTCACTAAAGCTTTTCCTGCTCCCCGTTTTATTTTTCTCCTTAACAAACTTTCGCTCATCTCTCTGTAAAATTTGAGGGGGGGTGTTAAAATACTTGTATTTATACATTATATATATATATATATCCAATAGGGGTATTTTCATCTTTTTATATAATTGTTTTTAAAACAACTATTTATTATCTAGGTTAGTTTATTTTATTTTATTTTTGTATTTTCTTTTTTTCTTTTGCTTTTTATTTCACGCAAAAGGGGCCCCACATAGAGTCGTTGGGGCCCCCAACGGTCACAAATCGTCAGATATAAAGCAATACAAAGATCAATAAGGCACATAAAAAATACACAAAAAGTAAAAAATGCAAGTCTTTTATTGATAAAGTGCTTCATACAAGCATAGAATACAAGGGGGAAACAACCCTCATATTTATACACAAAAAAAAGGAAGGAGAGGACCATTGGAAGCTCCCAATGTAGTCGTTGGGAGCTCCCAACGGTCATATTTCTGACCGTTGGGAGCCCCCAATGACTCTATGTTCATTTTGACCATAGAGCCCCTAAGGGTCCTCTAAATTACAAATAAGGAAAAAATAAAATAAAAAATGAAGAAATAGAAAATAATTGTTTTAATAAAACAGTTTTATTATGAGTGAAATGACAAAAATGCCCCTATAGAGCATATACCTATATAACCGAAAATATATATATATATATATATATATATATATATATATATATATATATATATATATATATATATATATATATACAATCTTAATACCCCCTTCAAACTTACGGTATAAACATCGAAAGTTTGTTGAGAAGAAAAAGGAAACGTGGAGTAGCAAGAGGCTTAGTGAAGAAGTCCGCAAGTTGAAATTCGGAAGTGACAAAAGGCAATTCAATAGTTCCTTTCAGTAATTCATAATGAACATAATGGCAATCCATCTCGATGTGCTTGGTGCACTCATGAAAGGTGCGGTTGCTGGCAATGTAAATTGCGCTTTTATTATCGCAATACATCTTCCAAGGGTTGGAGACGTCAACACTCATATCCCTGAGAAGATTTCTTAACCATACAAGTTTCATAGTTGTAGTTGTCATAGCTCTGTATTCCGCTTCAGTGAAAGATAACGAGACCTTCTGTTGCTTTTTGCATCTCCAGGCAATTAGAGATTCTCCTAAAAAGACACAAAAACCAGTAGTTGAGATTTCATCATTGAGATTTCCTCCCCAAATCAGCATCAATATAAGCAAGTAAATTCAAAGATGAGAATAGAAAGAGCCCTTTAGTTATAGTATTCCTGATATATCTGACAATTCTTAATACAACACTCATGTGTACAATTGTGGGAGCATGTTGAAACTGACTAGTAGAATGAACGGCATGAGCGATATCTAGTCTGGTGATTAATAAATGAGAGACCCAATTAGCTGTTTGTAAGGTGTAGGGTCTTCGAGAAGAGTCATATTTTCAAGTCTTAATTTAGCATTCACCACTTCAAGAGTTTCCACCTTATCATCTGAAATGCGAGATTTATCACATATATCTACAACAAGTTTAATTTGAGAAAGTATGTACCCTCTAGGAGAGTATGCAACTTCAATTCCTAAAAAATATCTTAAAATCCTAAGTCAGACATATCGAAATTATTTTTTAACACATTTTTAACATTACTAACTTTTTTTTTGTCATTTCCTGTTATAATCATATCATCTACGTAAAGTAGAAGAATAACAATGCTAGTAACTGTATTTTTTTACAAAGAGAGCAGTGTCAGTATAACATGAACGAAAACCCAAATTAGTCATAACATTACTGAACCTATCATACCAGGCCTTAGGAGTCAGATTAAGACTTTACAAGGCTTTTAAAAATTTAAGAGGTTTTCCTTTTTCAATGTCAAATCCCGGCGGAGGATCCATATAGAATTCATCATTTAGTTTTTCATTAAGAAAAATATTTTTAACATATAATTAGTATATAAGGCAATTTTTGGTTGACGCAACGGCTATTAGAGTCCTAACACTAATCATTCTAGCTACGGGTGCAAAGGTCTGCTCATGGTCAATTTCATATTCTTGTGAGTATCCTTTAGCTACTAACATCGCTTTATATCTCTCTAAAGTTCCATCACTCTTGGTTTTAACTTTAAAAACTCATCCCAATAGATTTCATGTTTAGAGATAACTACCTCTCAAGTTTTTGCTTCCTTAAGAGCATTTAGTTCTATGTTCATGCCTTCAATCCAATGAGAAACATTTTTAGCTTCATTATATTGTGAAGGATCATGCCTTGAATGTAAAGTTATTAAGCAAGTCCTATAATTAAGAGATAATGTTTCATAAGACACAAACCTATTTAGTGGAATAAATTATCTACTAGATCTTCTAAGAGGAGTTTCTTTTTGAATGATTTTGGCAATAACAACTTTCAAAGGAAGAAGAGTAGATCTATGTAGGAGAGAAGACCTAACTTGCTCAAATTCAGGACGAAGCCCAAATAAAAATTCAAAAAATCTTTCTTGTTTCACTTGCTTTTTTGCCTAAGCTCCACATCTTCAATGGCAACCCAGTTAGGCTCTAAGAGTGCTAGTTCATCCCATAGGAGATTTAAATCACTATAATAGTCTTGGATACTCATTTCACCTTGTTTGGTAGTCTTCACCTTTTCTTGCAAGAAATATGCTCTTGGAAGATCCTTTTGGGTATACATACCCTTCATGAAAAACCAAGCTTCATTGGCTTTGCGAAATTTTGCAATGTTAGCACATACCTTAAGTTCCACGTTGTTTATGAACCATGCAAAAAATTTGGCATGGTTACTCTCCCAATCTTCTACTTATTTATGATGATCTTCAATAGCCTTGATGTGAGCATCTCCCTCTAGAGCTTTCTCTTGATCTCCTTCTATCTTTGTAAGCTTGAGTTGGGAGTTCGAGAATAGTACCCATCACATAACTCCAAAGCTTTTTCCCTTTAAGAATGTTTTTCATAGTGAATGCCCGCATCATGTAATTTTTACCATTGAGCTTGAAGGAGATATCAATCTTGGTTTCCATCACGTGAGCAAGAGAAGGGAGAAGTGAAAAAGAGAGGGTGTTGTCACAAGCACAACCGCTTGTCGGCAAACTTTCTCATCCAAAAACACTATGGCTTTGATACCATGTAAGGATATGCGAAAGCACGAAAACACTAGCCACTTGAAGGCTTTACAAGATTATAATAATACAAGTGCACATGCACAAGTCCTCTATGGGACAATACAAAGATCAATATAAGGCACATAAAAGATACACAAAAAGTAAAAAATATAAAGTGCTTCATACAAACATAGAATACAAGGAGGGAACAGCCCCCATATTTATACACAAAAAAGGGGAAGGAGAGGACCATTGGGAGCTCCCAACGGTCATATTTCTGACCGTTGGGAGCCCCCAATGACTCTATGTTCATTTTGACCATAGAGCCCCTAAGGGTCCTCTAAATTATAAATAAGGAAAAAATAAATGAAAAATAACTGTTTTAATAAAACAATTTTATTACATGAGTGAAATGACAAAAATGCCCCTATAGGGCATATACCTATATAACTGAAAATAAACATATATATAATCACATTGAGGAGGAAGACTAGAAGATGATCACCACCACACAAAGATCACGATCAAGATGCTTTTCAAATATAAGAGCCCTAAGCTCTGATACCATGTAATAAAACAAGATGTGAACAATCACAATGCCTAAAAAGGGCTACACAAGTGCACAAATACAAGAGGGTCTCTAATGGGCCAATTACAATCTCATAAAAGAGATGCACAATCACAACTCATAAGAGAACAACAATATAAAAATATAGTGTGTTTATTCACATGAAATGCTTGTAAAAAGCATTAAGAAATACAAGGGGAAAACCCCTATTTATAAGCATGTAAGGACAATGGGGGCAGTCCAACTAGCTATTGGAATAGCCCCAACGGTCATATTTATGAAATACTGAATTACCCCTGATGGGTATTTCAGTTTACATGGACAGAAAAATAAATATATACAACATATTTTAATTGATACAGCCAATAGCATCCATCTGCCGAGAGTGTAGCACAACCTACGTTGCACAAAAATAACCATGGTTGAGAGAGAGATATTCTCAAACCGTCATGGTCATGGTCATGGTCATGGTCATGGTCATGGTCATGGTCATGGTCATGGTCATGGTCATGGTCATGGTCATGGTCATGGTCATGGTCATGGTCATGGTCATGGTCATGGTCATGGTCATGGTCATGGTCATGGTCATGGTAGACTTTGCAATGTTGAACACGTCCCATTATTTGGTTTTCGCATGCTATATAGGATTAGTGCATACCAAGAGAGTACCTCGATAATATACGATGATCTAATACTATAACAGACTCGTCACCACATTCTCCAAAATTTGTTCACCAAGTCATAACCAGAGTTACTAGAAGCTTCTTAGATAGGTGGGAAGCTCACTTCCCGAAAACTCGCTTCGGAAACGCGATACTCCTCTCTTCTAAAACTTGATGAGAACCTCGATTCTCCCATGCTTTTATGATTTCCACAAGTTTCCTCTATTCTTATATGTTTTCTTACTTAACTTTTCATGTTTTTTATGTGTTTTCCTCTCAGTCTTCTCACTCGCTTCCATGTGCTTTCTCTAAATTGGTAGTCATCATTTTTACATTTTGTTAAAAATTTAATTCTTACACCAAAAAATCATGAAATTTAATATTAGTTACTTTTATTTTAGTTTTTATTTGTATTTTATTTTGATTCAAATTCAATTCTTATATTTCATTTTTTTATTCTTCGCTTCCCGCTTCCTATACATTTTAAAATGCATCGCTTCCGCTTCTCGTATCGTTTCACGCGGCAACCTTGGTCATAACATCATCATGAGACTCTGGGATGCAAAACTTGTTTCACTATTGACATTGACATGTTGGCAATAAAACATGAATAAACCCACGTAAAATGAGTACTTCTACCAGGCTTCTATACTGGCATCATACCCACATCATACCAATACTGGTAATGGCAGGTCAACTGAGTTTCAGTCTTGACTCAATGCATTTTATCCATCTTATAATCCAATCAGTGTTCGTCTATGCTTGACATCAAAAGCGTCTACTATTATCTACTCATTTGTTGATCATTATTTGTCAGTTAACTATATAACTTTTACATCCTTTAGAATTTTAGATTTTTAGTTTGTATTTGACAGCCTATAACTTCATATTTATATCATTTTGTAAAATGTAGCACAATTGTGGTTTTTTGAGAAAGAAAATAGGCCACTAAGTACCTGATATAGGCAGGTTGTCGATATATGTCTGTTCCCTCCAAAACCTCAACATTTGTCAAAGATCTAATCAATATGAGTTGGCAAGCAAACAATTTCTTGTGTGAATAATACAAAACCAATTCTTTTAACTTTTAAGGATCCCGACTTCATTGTCCACTCAATCTATTGGTCAAGACCTTTTTTTGCTCTTCTAAAGAGTAGTTTCCATCTAGAAATTTTTATAAAAGGACCATTTGCAGATCTATGCACGGAGTCTATTATCACATCATTGATGATCCTGAACAACTGGCTATAGGTAGTCTCTAAATCATGCAAGGAAGCTTAAATATAAAAAGACAAGACTTCAGTTAGTAGTATGAAAAATTACATCTAGAACATGTCAGTCAAATGGTATCCACAATTTTGCAGCATCAACTACAAGATGAATGTAGACTTACAGGGAAAGAAAGATAAAAGATAATCTTCCAATCAGACCAGGATAGTGGAGTCACCTGGAGAAAATATTAATAATACGGTTAAAGACACATTTCCAACCATAGTTAAGTCTAAATTAAGAAGAATCCACTTACAGAGAAAAGTACTGATAGAGGCTCCACATAAAGGATTAGGAGATGAAGAAACATAGTCAGAATAATGGATGTAACCAGCCATAAATTACTCCATGGGGGAATCTCACTGAAAGTATATAACGCAGATAGTCAGTACATACTACCAGACTCAGTAAGAAAATAGAGGGACTATTAAGCAGTCCTAAAAGTAAGCTATAGCTCTTACCAGTGAAAACAACAAATCAATTCAGTGTGAATAAAATATTACACATTCACTAAGTTTCCAAAAGATAGATGCCAGATACGTTAAAATCAGAGTTGAACATCCGTCTCAATTTGTTTGCTGGTGAACGAATTTTTGCAAGTTACCTCTGATTCTCTCAACTCCATGTATTCAAGCATGACTAAAGTCCTTGTGGAGCATTTCAGCATAAGTTGTTTGGGTTAAATTCTATAGATGAGACCGTACATTTACTAGAACAGTCACAAAACTGTCCATAGCATTAGACTCATTTCTTTGTTGTGAATTCTGTACTTGAATTGGAAGGGTCCAGGATAAGCACTATATATATATATATATATAAATGAAAAAATTTATGGAATAATAAGGAAAACTATTGAACCATAAAGGAAGAAGAAACAAAAAACAAGCAAAAACATGACAAGAAACATGTCGAAGTAACTTGGTCAGTACTAATAAGTTAATTATTTATTATCTAGCAAAATATCACAGATGTTAATTGCAATAATCATTAAACTACAAATGGTGCCAACAACTCAATACAAGCTCCAATTTGGATATAGAGACCTCAAATAAACTCCTTTCATCCTATGAACTTCGAGGTGTATGAAGTATCATAATCGATGTTTGGAGCAGAATGCAGGAATCTATTGAGGTTGATCTAAGACTAAGACAGACCTATGTCAAGGTAATACTTTGAAACACTTTGGTATTGCTCCTTGATCAGAATATAAAGAGACAGAGAACATGGATATGACAGAAATATGACGGTAAGCATCTGCACCAGGGTAAAAAATGACAATGAAAATTTTTACAAAGTTCTTACATGAACCACCATATTTAATGTGGCAGAAAATCAGAGATCACAGGCTTAGTTGAGTGGTTAAAGTTCTGAAATCTCATGGGACGGGTATTTTAAGAAGCAGAAAATGCATGATACCAGGTTTGACCTAGGCATCCAGCTCACGCTCACGCTGAAGCCAAAAAAAAAGGCCTTAACCCCATCAGCCTCTACACCATGAGAAAAGAGTCAATCCCTCGATCTTGAACAGAAGAAGAAAGCTTTTTTCACCCAGAACTGCTTATGTTTGCTTGGTTTACCCTCGTGCCCCTACTTACACCTTGGAAAAGGCATAACACAACACGATCACTCAAGTCAGGACAGCCATTCTTATTAAACACAAGCAAGTTGACACATAGGTTTGCTCAAGTCCAAACCCATAATGTCTAATGTGAAGGTCAAAAAATCAACAATAACACAAATCAATAGGAACCATTTTGAAAGTATTTGACTAACTGACTGATAGAGATGAAATCGATCGTCTGCTTTGCCAAATAGTTTGGCCATTTGGTAGAAGTTGGGCTAGTCTAGTTTGCCATCTTTTGCCTGTAGAAACTCAGAAAAAAATATTGGGAAAATAGAACAAAAACCTACCCACCATGTTCATTCTTTCAAACTTCTCATTTCTAGTACCCTCTCTAGAACTGTAGTTGAAGATCAAAGAATGGCCAACAATCACCAATAGACGGGATCCCTCCATTTTTAAGAGCTTATCTGACCACCATCTGTTTCATATTTCTCATATCAAATGGCTTCCGGTTGATATCAGTATGCCAACTTTTAAACCTTTTTTCGCTTAATGTGATAATGTGAATTATACATAGACTAATGGCAGCTGACATGCATTGAGATTTGCCAAATATTTTCATAAATACTTGACTGGAGCTCTCTTTAATTTGGAATTGCACCAGGTTACTTTATTCTCTCATCCGTGAGTCTCCACTCTCTTCTTCTATAACTCTTGATGGTCTAGCAAGGGCTCAAGAGGATGCAATGTACCACTATTTACGAAGATATGCATATGGGTGCTTTATACAAGGATAGCTTATACATTTAGTTACCCTCTTCAGGTGTCTCATACAGAATGGCAACTTCCAACAATTTGCATAACTAGATTGCCTCTTCAATGTTTGCATGTCTTGACATGAAAATGAGCTAAAAATGCACATCATTGATTTTGAACTAATTAAAGAACCAGCTCTTGAAATTTACTGAATAAGCCTAACATGTGTATAACTCCATTCCCTAGTCCCTACAGAGCCTAAACAATGATTTCAATAAGATAGGAAGCAGATAAAGAAAAGGATGATGAAAATAAATATGAAATGCCTTACATAATTGAACGGTCCTCGCTCAGATTATTTAGAGCATTAAACATCTCCACAACAACAAGCACAGTCATTGACACAGTAGATGGATGATGATCCTCAAATACACTGCATGAATATGTTGTTTCTCTTGCTGTACACGTGTCAAAATTTACCTGAGACAATTATAAAAAATAAATAAATAAATGCATCATGTAGGCATTCCAAACCCTTCCAAGCTCAGGTCATCCGAATTTGATTTTCTTATAGATTCTGACCTAAATACTATTATATGAAATAACTATAGGCCAACCAACAACCAGGACAGAGTTGCAAAAGTTCAAATGAGAAAAGACAAAAGCATAGAATGCACTTTTCAATGGAAAAGCCATCATCCAGATATTTGTAGACAAGAAAAGCCTGAGATTCTTTTCCTTTTTTTTTTGTTGGGATCCTGAAACAACCAAATCAAGTTTGCTTACCAGCTCATTGTAAGGCAGTTTCGGACCACCATCAGAGTAAACAAACCACCATACAAACCCCGCAATGGTTGCAATGCCAACATAAGCTGAAAGTAAATGCAAAAAAACTAATATATCAAAATTTTGATATTCAATTCAAAAGTATCAAGCATTTGGAAAAGACAACATATGCATGCACGTGTGTACACACACAAATGCTTGCATAAAAACACACATCCACACGCACAAGAATGCACGCCCACCCACCCACATGCACACCAACATGCATGGACACACACAAACATGCATACATGCACATGCACATGCATACATGCACATGCATACATGCACATGCACATGCACATGCACACATCACTGCAACAGGATACTATAGGTCTTTTGAATAAACCCCCAAAAAATCTAAGGAAAAATCATGGCACATACAAAAGGAACCTTGAATTTGATTATATATATATATATAGGCATCCTAAATTTTCTTAAAAATTTAAAACCATTTTTTCTAATTCTTTCAATCCAGAAAAAAGACCCAAAAACATCTGAACATCTCAAAAAAATAAAACCAAATCACATGGGTTTGTGTTAGGTGTTTTTTGTTACAATATAATTATCATCATTTTTGTTTTTTCTGGACCATAAAAAAAGTAAAACCAGAAAAAACTCTCATAACCTATTTTCCAAATATTTTCATGATACTCCTGCAATAGTATCACAATTCATTTCTTTGCTGATATTTTAAAATGTTGCAATACTTTACCTTTTAAATAGTTTTGAATTGATAGTGATAATATTGCAAATTGCAATATTTACAAAATATCAGCAATATCTGTTGCAATGGTATACACTTACATATGCATCTATATAAATAAATAAATCACTATATATATGGGTCAATTTTTGGTGCTATTGAAGGCACGGAACTATCGAGTATAAATCACCTTCTTTTCATATTTTTTAGATTTTTTGGTAGATCAAGCCTTATGGATGTGATCCATAAAACTTTTCTAGTACCAAAATGAGTTTTGAATCATGTAATTGGGACATGTAAGAAGGTCTTCTAAGGGCTCCAAAAATTAACGGCCCACAATGCAAAAAAATTTTATAACTCAAAAAATCATATTTTTAGATCAAATTAACATGATACAAGGCTTGGTCGTTAGTAAACAAACCATGTTGAACGCGTCTATGTTGTCAGACTTAGTGGATAATGCTTGAACCTACAATTTCCAGATCAATAATTTTGTGCCTTCAATAGCACCAAATGTTAACCCCATATATATATATATATATATATATATATATATATATATATATATATATATATATGGATGGGAAAATATTTGCTACTAAAGAAGGTACATAACTAATGAGCTAGAAATCATAGGTGCAAGTTCTATCGACTCAATTTAACTATATAGATGTGTTCATCATGGATTGTTTGCTAAGGATCAAAACTTGGATTGTGCTTTTCTGATGTAAAAATGTGATCTTTTGAGTGGTGAAATTTTGGCACATTGTGGGCAATTGAATTTTGGATCCCTTTAAAAACCTAATTACTTGTGATAATCACATGATTCAAAACAAGTTTCCTACTAAACAAACCATGTAGATCACATCCGTAACATTTGATCTACAAAATATTGAAAATTTTTGAAAGAGTGATTTCTACTAATTAGTTCCTTATCTTCACTAGTAGCCAATATTTTACCCTATATACATGATGTGCAAGCTAAAATATGTGTGTAGCATATACCTCCAATCACTAAATAACGGAAAAACAACCAGCCACTAACTACAGCTTCACTAATCTGCAGAAACAGTTAAAAGCAAGTATCAAAAACACTGGATCCTGCAGTTTCAATATGCTCAAGAAAAAATTTACAGTTTAGCATTATGTCTTGCTGCTTAAAGTTACAAATATTGGACACACAAGGCAAAGCACAAAGATACCATAAACAATTTCGGTCGAATAAATTTACAAAAGTACCTAAAGAATTAGCATCTATCAATTGAGCTTCGTACTTCAACTTTAAAAGGGAAAGCCACCAACAGATATTTCAACTTTTTTTATGAATTATAAGAGCAGGAAACAGTAGAACACACAAAAGCATAGTAAATTTTAAAGGCATGCATCAAAGGTCTATGTAATCAAAACTTGCTGGTGTCTCAATAATCAATTGTAAAATTCAAGCAGAACTCTATTTGTCACAAAATTGACAAAAAGTAAACTGTCATTCTTGTAATGAAATCTCGAATACGAGCACAAGCACAAATCCACTAATGGGTAAATATAAAGCCACAAGGGCACATACATACCACAATAGCTCACAAATAATGCTCAAGAGAGCACTCAATATAAAAAATAAAAACTTATTTACTCAAGAAATGCTTAAGAAAAGCTTGTCAACAATATGGTTGAGATCCCATATATATACAAATGGGAGGAAGCACGAGGGCTAGTCCCAACGGCTACAAGAAAGATAAATAGAAAACAAAAAATGTAAAACAGACAAATACAAAACTGCCCCTAATGGCAGATCCTATTACATTGATGTCAAAAGACAAACATGCCTTTAAAAGGCATGGCCTATTACATACATAAACAAAAAAAAATGAAAAGATACATATATATGTATCTATATATAAATAATGAGTAATGTGTTCCTTAGGCCCCTTCAAAAATCGAGGTTTTACGTATTTTTTCTCACATCTAACACCGTAGATGTGATCTATAGGTTTTTTTTAGTGGGAACCAGCTTTTGGATCACCGGAATCTGACATGTACACAGATTTTTCTGGTGATCCAAAATCAATGGCTATGAAGGTACCAGTTTTTCCCGGCTCAGAAAAACATGTTTTTTTGTCGAAAAAACATGATCCAAGAGTCAATTCCCACTAAATCGAGCATGCTAAACACATCTAATGGTTCAGATATATCATAAAACACTTAAAACCTATGAGGCAGAATGACAAATGGGGCCTAATATGTTCAGTTCTCATACATAATGCATATATATTAATGGGGAAATGAAAACCTACAAAATGGGCATGGTACTAAATGAAACATGCTATTGGATTTCTGGTGTGCTTTCAAAATTCTGACCATACAGAGGTGATCTATATGCTTGTTTTTATAGGAATCACTTTTTGGAGCATTTGATTCCGATACATGGATAGATTTCTATAAGGTTTCAAAAATCAGCGGCCTACAATTTTCATATTTTTTTATGCTCCAAATACATTTTTTTTCATCCAAAATGCATGATCCAAGTGTCAATTTCTAATAAATCAATCATGCTGAACACATCTATGGGGCCAGAATTTCGAAAAAATACACCAAAAATCTAATAGCATGCTTCATTTAGCACTGTGCCCATTTTGTAGGTTTTCATTTCCCTATATTAATATGCACATATATATACTATATAATTTAGAAATTCTTTGTTTGACATGATATTATAGAAATAAGCACATTTGCATTGATACCTTATATACACTTACATACTTCATATCAAGGTACCAGTTCCAGCTACGGGTATACAACTTGTCTGCAAAATCATATGTTCTTTAAAAGCACACATCAAGTAGACATTAAACATGTTCCAAATACACTAAGAATAAGTCAGATTTGTTTCTTAACCATACATCGGAAACATCCCAAAATGCTTCTCCATAGTCACCATGTCTTTTATTTTATCCTCTTCCACAAAATCTTGGAGTTTTTAATACTTCCATGTTATTCCCTTATTTGTATTCCACTTTTAACATAAAATTACAGTAAAGCTTTTGGAGTCAATTTATGGCTTTTAAAAGTTTTGCTAAATTATCTTTGCTACCCCAAGAATATGTTGGAAGTAACTGGATGTCATGCTATTATGAAAGAGAATTGACTTAATTTAATAAGTGTCATTCGGGCTCACTTCAAAATATGAAATGTTACCAGGCATAATTTGTCTTTTGGGTCTACAAGTCAATAAATATAAAAAAACAGGAATATCGCTTCAGATTTGTGAAAAGATCGACTCAAAGAATTCCAAGTCAAAAGTTCAAAGAGAATAAAAAGTCACAATTTGGCCAACTAATACACGATAAAAATACACCACTACGACATATATATAATATTTAGGATATCTAAACTTAAATACAACTATTAATCACCAAACGAATTTATACTAAACCACATTGGATTTTTCTAGTCTGCCCACAAAATTAATACTGGTTGTATTGAAGACATTCGGATGAAACCAAATCCCTTCTTGATTGTTTTTCCTCTTTAAAATCTGTTAGAAGGGGTCCTTACTTCACATTGTATCAAATTTATATTCTTCTTTCTCAAAGGGTCTCTTGTATTGTCAGAAGAAACCTCTTGATTTGTCCCCTTCTCAGATCCTGAGTGACCTAATGTAATTAATGATGTATCTTCATGAAATCAATATAAGCACACCCCTTCCCCAGGACAAAAAAAATCTTAGACCAAATCAAGATTTCATGCATACCAAACACATTTTGTTGGGTTTAGTAACTTTAGTTTTACCCATTCAAGGCCCAATTGGATCAGAATATCAATTCAAAAAATAGAATCAAGATTGGACATTCATAACCAGAATATGAACCCAAATATCGATAAAGCATGATTATACCTAGGTCTAACCCATTTACTTCTGAATTGGATCAAAACCTACATACTCTTGATTAAGACCTTCATTTAGACATGAACCTAAGTTTTACTTATTTAGTTTTTTGCATGATTCTTGCAAGTAGGGGTCAAATGAGTTGGATTTGTCAAAATTTTAATCCAAACCCGACATATTATTCTAGGATATAGATTTAAAAAATAAGATTTAAATGTATATTTAAATAGACTTATACATAATTAGACCTTTTTTGTTTTGGACTTAATTTAGACCATGCTTTTTGTTAAACTTATATTTAATTAGTGCAAGACAACTCACTTCAAGAAACTAAGCCAAATCCAATTTATTGGCACCTTTTAAGGCTAAGACAACCTCCAAAACTAAGGTTTTATCAATCTTGTTTTGATTGAAACCATGATTTTGGATAAACCTAAGGTCTTTGGTGTTTAAATGGCAGACCCATGATTAAAACCTAAATGATGATTTTTTTCTGTGAGAAATTGTTAAAAAGTCAACCATTTAAAATGTATTGTTTAGACAAGGATATTGATTTCAGATGGGGGCACAACTCAAATTGTGCTTAGTGATGCGGCCAACAAGTACAATGGAATGATATATGCACACCCTAGAAGGCAAGGCGGTGGCAACATTGACTTAGAAGTCTGCATGTTGCCTCAGTTCATGAGTGCATTGGAGTCAGACGAAGAGCTCTTGGATGTGCTCTGCTCATAAACCAACCAATGAAAATTTGCCTTTGCATGTGTATTCTTTTCTTTTTCTTTTCAAATTGGTAGATGTCTCACTTGACTAGCCAACATATATTTGTTTTTTGTCTTTCATGGGCACAGGTTTTGCCACTTTGGCAGCTTCATTTCTAGTCGGTTCTACCATTTTTGTTGTTCCAAGTGCTACATAACTGCTTGTGTATGTCTTGTAATCTGGTTGTTGTAGAAATTCTATTTCTCACGATGCATGATTTAGTTGCAAGCAAGTATTGACTAGTCACTTGGCGTTGAATCGAAGTCATCAATTGTCATTCAGACCACATTCTTCATGGAGGTGCCCTGTTGGTTGCAGAAGCTTAATGTATTTCATCTATGGAAGTCACTTTCTTTTCCCATGGTGTCAAATGGCTTGCTGCTATGGTAACCATAGGAGTGTCATCATCCTCTTTGCCCACCAATGCAAAGATATTTGCAATAGTATCTAGGCATAGCATAGGGAATCGGGTTGGGCTCAATCAATGATCTTATGCCATTAGTTTAATCAGACTTGGATATCTTAGCTATCAAGTGAGACATCTACCAATAAGAAAAAAAACCACACGCACACACCAAGGCAGATTTTCATTAGTTACTTTATGGAGAGAGCACATCCAAGAGCTCTTTTTTTTTTACTCCAATGTGCTCATGAATTGAGGGAGCATTCAGACTTCTAAGTCAATGTTGTCACCACCACGCCTTCCAGGGTATGCATATATCATTTTGGCATACTCTTTGGTTGCACCACTAAGCACTGTTTGAGTTGTGCCCCATACTAAATCAATATTATTGTATAAACATCACATTCTATATATGGCTAACTTTCTAGCCATTTCTCACAACTGAAAACGGCAGGAAAAAAATGATAACTTAGGTTCTTTTCCTAGGTCTACATGATTCACGTACCAAAAACCTTAGGTCTATCCAAAATCATAGTTTCAATCAAAACGTTGCAAAAACATGGTTTTGGAGGTTATTTTGGCCTTAAAAGGTGTCAATAAATTAGGTTTGGCCTAGTTCTTTGGAAAGAGTATATGTCTTGTATTGTAAAGAGAGCATTTTGGTAAAATGTCATACCCTAACATATATGTGTGTGTGATATATGAAAACTGACCCAGCAAGGAACCCAAGGACGGACATCGACTTCTACTCATATTGTTTCCTTCTTCCTCTCTCCTTTGTGAACAACCAAACTCAGATGGTATCAGAGCACCAAAATATAAAATTACAAATAAAAATGGAAAAATACACAAATATCCTAAATACTCTAAGACACACATACATACATACATACATATATATAAATATACACATGTACATATATATATACATGTGTATATACATATACATGTATCTTAACATCAAAAATATGGTTTATACCAAGGTTGTCTGTATCGTACGATACATATCGTAACTTTGGGAGAAACCGATACAAGTGTGCATCGTATCCGTATCGGGTGTATCGCACGATACACCCCTTTATCGTGTCGTATCGTACAATACATGGTGTATTGTACGATACACCTGTTAAAATGTATCATTCAACCTTTGTAATCTTATATATATTTTATATATATAAAGGATAATACATATTCATATATGGTATATATGCATATGTATTTTCCTAATTATATATATAAAATATATATTTCTCTATTTATAGGCATAGGGGTAGTTTAGTCATTTCACATTTTACGCATATTCCATTTGGAATGTGTTTGTAATTTTACTTTTATTTTTTATTTATTATTTTTTTTTCTTTTTTGTGGTTTGCGCCACCTAGGGAGGCTCCCCAAAGAGTCGTTGGGGAGCCCCCAACGGTCACAAATGTGACCGTTGGGGGCTCCCAACGACTCCTTTGGGAGCCCCCTATGTGGCTCCTCTCTTGTGTTATAAATAGGGGTCTCCCCCTTGTAATTTAACTACTTCAAAGAGGAGCTTTTGCTCCATTGTAATGGGTGTTACACCCTTTTCTCTTCAATAATATTAACTTATGCCTTATAGGCATTTTGCCCCTTTTGTGGGTTATGTGTTAGCACATTATGTGCTTGTGTTGTTCCCTTTAGTGGGTATATTCGCACTTTATGTGCATGTGTATTGGTTCATTATTGAACCTAATGTATTCAAAGTCATTTCCTTACATGGTATCAGAGCAAGGTTACGATGGGGTTGTCTCTTGGTGCAACGGAAAGCGTGGTGCTCAAGAAATGGTGAAATACTCATTGTTCCTCTCTTTTTTTAGAAGTTTTCGGTATGTATCTCTTTGCTTAACATATTATGCATTATGAAACTATTTTTCTTGCACATTTAGTGTTTTTGATAGTTGAATCATTTCCCTTCACATTTCGCGTGTTCGTATATTTTAAAATATCTCCTTTTAAATTTGGTAAACTTGTTTATTGTCCAAATATTAAATTCTTGGTTATATATTTATCGATTCCTCATCACATATAATAGTAATTTAGGTTTTGCAAAATTGTTTTTCAATTATGTGAGATTTATGATTTTTCATAAGAATTTTGTGATTAACCTATAAGTTAACTTTTTATATGATTTCTTGCTAAATTAATGATCTTTGCTTAAAAACTCTTGTGTATTGTTTTTAGTGTATTTTTTTGTGAAAACAAAAACATATATATTTTGATATAATTCTTGTATGAGAATTTCTCACATCTAAATCTTTGTAGTTTACTTTTTTATGAACCCTAAGTAGTTCTTGTTAATGATAAATATTTATGAACTCCTAAAAGTCTCCCAATGGTTTTGGTTTATTTAAAGAATTTTGAAAAATTGTTTGTGATAAATATGTTGTATGAACCATTGTGTTCATTAGGAAAAGATCTTTTAAAAATCTTCTCACACTATATAGAATGCATAGTGTATCTATTGCATCCTTTGGTATAAAAGATTTCATTAATTTTTTATTTTTCTTCTAATGATGCAACTTTATAAACATGTTTGTTTGTATTTCTCACATAAGGTTTCAAAACCTCTTGATTGTATCTCTAAGGATGCCTACATTGGCCATAATATGGTCTTCTTTGTCTTAAATTGCATTTATCAAGCATATAATTGCATAATTAAAGCTTGAGAGACTCAAGCATTTGTTCCTTTTTATGAAATACATGCATTATTGCATGTTTGCCACTTTTACGCTTTTTGCGTATTTTGTTCAAATATTGTGAGAGTGTCTTTGTGCACTTCTTTTATAAAGTATTTATGCTTGTATGCGTATTGTCTCTTCGTAGACATTTTTACATTGTGGAGCTTTTTTGCACATTTCTTTTGGTGAAAGTGTAATGAATTTAGATATTGATTCTTTTGTTGAATCATTATAAAACATTGTAAGTGCTTATGGCACTTTGTACGTTTTCGCATATCTCATCACAATCAAAGAATATTAAAATTTGTTGTATGGGATTTAATCCCAATTCTATAAATTTTCAAGTATTTTTTTAATATCTTTTCCTTGGATATTGTGTTAAAGCTCTCTTTGCGAACCATTACGGTTCTTGTGATGTCTTTGTTAAAGGCTTGATTTGATTCTTGGATTATTCCAAAGTCGTTCTCACACATAACATGGCTTATATATTTCATGTTGTGTTTATTAAGTCTTTTTTATAATGATCATGATTGAACATAATTTCGTGCTTATGCAAAATCATTGATATAAGGCATATTGTTGTAATTAATTATGTTGGACCTTTGAATCGGTCCTCTTTGTAAAATCAAAAATGATTTTCCTAAGAGTTCATTGCCTTTTTATGGCATTTATTTTCTATCCATCACAAGTTATATGATGCATCAATCCTTTTTTATGGCCTTATTATTATATTAGAGATGTTTGTTGAGGTGAGTTATGGGCACCTTGTGTTATGTCATTTTAGATTGTTCACATGCCATAATATAGATGGTTGTTGAGGTGAGTTATGGGCACCTTGGGACTCTAGAATGATTTGTTATATGATCTCTAATTATGAGTGTGACACTCGTTTTCTTTTGACCATTGATCTTATGGATGCTCTTATTTATATATAAATGTGATGGATATATGGTGTTTGGAACTTTAAATGTTTTAAGGTATATTTAATTCAAGGGTTTTGGGACTATTGCTCAACCTTTTGTTGTTTATGAATCTTATGAGTGCATTTGCACATTTGTGAGTTCGTGTTTTGTGCTTTTTGTGCACAAGTGTTTCAAGTGTTCTTGTTGTGCATATATGCACATACTTATTTTCAAATTATTGTCCAAAGTTTTATTTATATGTTTGTCATTACAAGTTTTATTGTCTCAAAAGTCTTCTCCTTTTATAACTCTTATGTAAGTGTCATCATATGTAGACAAGAATTTTATTACACCTTTGTGTGTTGGTAGCCCTTTGTTGGCTTTGCTCTCTTAGTTTAGTAGCTGAACACACTTGTCTTGAGTGTTATTATATGTAGACAAGGCACGTTGATTCACACCATGGTGTGTGATTTTAGTCCATGTTGGCATTTGTGTCCTTGTTCTAGTCGCTGAGCTATGTCACAGGGACTCGGCAAAACAGATGCCGCACCCGCGTCGACGCGACGCGGGATCGCGTGCGGGTGCGGCACCGGGTGCGGTCAACATGACCCTGGGTGCGGTCAACGCACCCAGTGTCATTTTTGTCCACATTTTTTGGCGAAAAAAAAAATTTCCCCCCGATGAAAAGGAGGAGGATTAGGGCAAAAAAAAATTTTTTGCCCTAATCTCTCCTCTCTCTCCCCCTGAGCTCGAGCTCTCCCATCGCCGCCCCAGCTCTGCCGCCCCCAGCGTCGCCGCCGCCCAGACTCCTCCTCTCGGCTCCTCCTCTCGGCTCGCAGGTATGTCTCTCACTTTCTTGGGTCGGCTGAGGAGGGGCCGAGCACCCCCCCCCCCCTCTCGGTCTCTTGTTGGGTCGGCAGGGGAGGGGCTGAGCCTCCCCTGCTCCCTCGTTTTTCGACACAGGAGGGGCCGAGCCCCTCCCCCATGTACCTCTTTTTTTTGGGTCGATTGGGTCGACAGGGGAGGGGCCGAGCCCCGCCCCTATATGTTTTTCGTTTTTGGGTCGACAGGGGAGGGGTCGAGCCCCTCCCCCATCTTTTTTTTTTCTTTGGGTCGACAGGGGAGGGGTCGAGCCCCTCCCCCATCTGTTTTTTTTTTTGGGTCAACAGGGGAGGGGTCGAGCCCCTCCCCCATATGTTTTTTTCTTTGGGTCGACAGGGGAGGGGCTGAGCCCCTCCCCCATCTGTTTTTTTTTTGGGTCGACAGGGGAGAGGCCGAGCCCCTCCCCCATATGTTTTTTTCTTTGGGTCTACAGGGGAGGGGCCGAGCCCCTCCCCCATCTGTTTTTTTTTTTTTGGGTCGACAAGGGAGGGGCCGAGCCCCTCCCCCATATGTCTTTTTCTTTGGATCGACAGGGGAGGGGTCGAGCCCCTCCCCCATCTGTTTGTTTTTTTATTTGGGTCGACAGGGGAGGGGTCGAGCCCCTCCCCCATCTGTTTTTTTTTTTTGAGTCGACAGGGGAGGGGCCGAGCCCCATCTGTTTTTTTTCTTTGGGTCGACAGGGGGCCCCTCCCCCATCTGTTTTTTTTTTTTGGGGTCGACAGGGTAGGGGCCGAGCCCCCTCGCTCTCGCTCTCTTGTTGGGTTGGCAGGGGAGGGGCTGAGCCCCCCCTTCTCCCTGTGTTTTCGAATTGATTTGAAAATTGTAATGCATTTTTTTTTTGTGTTTTCAGGATAAAAATGACGGATAAAGGGAAAGGACTTGCGTCATCCTCATCCCAACATGTGAGTTCTGCTGCTAGTTTTGCTGATAGTTGCAGTGGGATTGATGATGTGGGGCCACTATGGATACATGTAGATAAACTTGCAAAAACTGGAGAAGGAGGTGGTGGAAACAAAAGATTTCGATGCAAGCTCTGCGAAAAAGATTTTGTTGGGTCTTACACAAGAGTGAAGGCTCATTTGTTGAAGATACCAGGACATGGCATTTCATCTTGCAGAAAAGTTGATGAGGCAATGCGAAGGCAATACAAGAAAATACAAGAAGAATATGAGAAGAGAAAGGCAATGGCCGATTCTTCTGCACTCAGTGTGCCATTTGCAAGCCACCAAGAAGATGCTGAAAAAAAAAGAAAAGTCAATCTAGGAGGTAGAGGAACGATACAAGCAACATTCAATACATATGGAAGAGAAGAATTGGATAGAAAAGTTGGGAGGTATTTTTATTCGGGTTCACTCCCATTTAATGCGGCTAGAAATCCTTATTGGAAGGATTTAGTAACATCCTTGGCAAATTGTAATTTGAGTGGTTATGTGCCTCCAAGTTCAGAAAAAATACGAACCACACTTCTTGCAGAAGAGAGGGCAAACGTGGAGAGGTTGCTAGAAATTAAAAAATATTCATGAGAGCAAAATGGAGTTTCCATTGTGTCTGATGGATGGACAGATATTCAAAGGCGTCCATTAATCAATTTCATTGTTTGTTCGCTTAGTGGCCCAATATTCTTGAAAGTAGTTGATGCATCTGAGGAATATAAAAATGCAGAGTATTTGAAGGGATTGTTTATAGAAGTGATAAAAAAAGTGGGTGATCAGAAAGTGGTACAAATCATTACAGACAACGCTCCGGTTTGTAAAAGTGCAGCGTTGAGTTTGGAGAGTGAGTACCCTCATATTTTTTGGACTCCCTGTATAGCACACAGCTTAAATCTAGCCCTAAAGAGCATATGCAACCCCAAAGAAGAAGAAAATTCACAAGCATATGTTTTATGTTCATTGATTGAAGATTTAGAAAGAAATGTCAAAAGCATTAGGAATTTTGTTGTTAACCATCATCGTACTAATGCTATATTTAATAGGCATTCTGATTTGAAATTGTTGAAGGTCGCTGAAACACGTTTTGTGTCCATCATTGTGATGATGAAGAGGATTAAAAGAGTGAAGAATGCTTTGATTAACATGGTGACTGATGAAAATTGGACATTCTATCGTGTTGATGATGATATGGAGGCTCAAGAAATTAAGAAATTCATTCTTGATGATGAGTTTTGGGACAGAGTGGTATACTTCCTTCAATTTACGCAACCTATTTGGGAAATGTTAAGAGAAGTTGATAAGGATGAGCCCATGCTTCACAGAGTTTATGAAATGTGGGATAATATGATTGAAAAAATACAAGCTATAGTTTTCATGCATGAAGAAAAAAATCCTGCATTGGATGATTCAGATTTTTTTAATCATATTCATTCAATTTTATTCAGAAGATGGGATAAGAGCAACACTCCTTTGCATTGCATGGCACATTCTCTTAATCCAAAATATTATGCAAATAAGTGGCGGGCTGGTGGTATTGGTCGTGTCCCTCCAAATTTAGACCCAGAGCTATCAAGACATAGAAATATGTGTATGACAAGACTTTTTCCAGAAGCATATCTTCTACATCAAGTCACACAAGAGTTTGGAAAATTTTCATCTTCGAGATTATATGCACCGACATTATTCGCGAGAGAAGAAGATAATATAGATCCTATCACATGGTGGTCAACATTTGGATCAGAAACACCTCTTCTGCAACGTCTTGCATTAAGATTGCTATCGCAGCCTGCTAGTTCATCTTGTTGTGAAAGAAATTGGAGCACATATTCTCAAATCCACAACATGAAGAGAAATAAACTCACCAGCAAGCGTGCAGAGGATTTAGTATATGTTCATTCAAATCTTCGATTACTTTCGCGAAGCAATGATGAATACAGGCACTAATTTGCTCTCTTAGTTATTTGATTATTTCTTAGTTTTCATTTAAATATACTTGTATTGTATTTATCATTTTCAAATTGGGTTTATAATGCAGACAAGGAACATCCAAATTTTGGGATGTAAACCAAGAGTGTGACTTCGAGGGAGAACATGAATTCAACGTAACAAACATGGATTTAGCTGAGCCCAGTATTCCTTCTAATGATGCATTTGATGATGAAGAAGAAAATTATTAGCATCCATTACTTCATCAGGATATACTTTGGTATGTAATTTAGTTCTTTTGTGCAATACTTATTTGATTGATATTTAGGTCGATTTATGTAATTGCTTTACTTATTTGATTGATAATTTGATATTTAGGTTGATATACTGCATGCATGATGAATCATATTATGAGTTTATGACAATGTTTATTGTTAAATGTTAAACTGCTAAAACTTCAAAATTATATATATATATATATATATATTTTTTTTTTTACATTTTTGCCCCTGCCGCACCCCCGCACCAGGGTTTTTTGGAAGTGCCGAATCCCCGCACCCGCACCCGCTCCCGCACCTGCACCCATGTGACATAGTATATATATATATATATTGATTACATGTATATTTTAACACCCCCCCTCAAGCTTTACGAGGATACAACCGAAAGCTTGTTGAGAAGAAACATGAAACGAGGAGCAGCAAGAGCTTTAGTGAAGAAATCCGCCAACTGGTACTCGGATGTGACGTAGGGAAGTGCTATGGTTCCTTTTAAGTATTCATCTCGAACATAGTGGCAGTCCATCTCTATGTGTTTAGTCCGGTCATGGAAGGTGTGATTGCTTGCAATATAAATGGCGCTTTTGTTATCACAACACATCTTCGAAGGAGTAGAGATGATTACGCCCATATCATTGAGGAGACTTCTAAGCCACACAAGCTCCACGGTTGTAGTGGCCATTGCACGATATTCTGCTTCTGTTGAGGATAATGGCACCTTTAAATGGCATTATAATTATGTTCTTGTTCTAGTAGCTTATACACTTGATTTGTAGATTTTGGAGAACTAATGAGGTAGTTGCTTGTAGTGGATGAACTACTATTGAAAATTGCAAAATTTCATTCATAACTTGTGTTTTTAGATACAAGTGAATCATATCTATGATATGTTTTTTTCAAATTGATATTTTGGCATTTAATCTATATATTAAGTGTTTATGATTTTTTGGCCACTTTTTGATATGCAAAATGAGTTTTTTTTGTCATTTGAGTGAGATTTTCCTAAAAGTGTAAGGTTCTCTACTTAAATAACACTCATTATTTTGCCACTTAAACGGATTTAAAATCTTTTTGAAATCTTGTGCTTTATACACTCTTTTTATGCTCTTGAAGCATTTCCCTCTTGAAATCGCTTTCAAAGGAATTGCTAAAATCAATAACCCTTGTCTTTCTATATGTTTGAAGCATGTTCATTTTAAGTGTTGATTCATTTCATGATAGTATATGCATATGCTCATTATGGCCTTTTATGCCCTCATTCAATAAAGTTTATATAACTTATGCCTCTTCGTAGGCTTCTTGTGGTGTCCCTTAGTGGACCATTGTGTTATTCCCCATTATGGGGTTGTGTTTGTCCAATGATGGATCTTATAAATGCATTATGCATTCTTGTAATTTGTTTTCTCTTCCTCTTTAACATGATATATGATTTTGAAACTTTGGTTCTCTACAATTTCTTTTCATGCTAAAGTAATTATCCTATCATGTGCTTCAAATTTCTATGCATAAGTTATAATTTTACACCATTGTTTTGCGGGTGAGTCATCCGATATGGTTTCGATTAATCTTGTTAGGAATGTTCAATTTAAGTAAAGTGCAAAGATAGTTTTTACTTGTTCTTTGTTGTTGTTTCACAGGATCCTGAAGATAAGAGGAAAAGAAGTACCTTGGATAGATAATGGAAGGTGCTCATCGTTAAAGACGTTGGAGGAAGACATTTGCAATTTTTAATGGCATTCGTACTAAAGGCTCTTAAAGCCTTGAGATTCTTCCTCTTGCTTTCTTCAATCTTTTTGTTCCCCCACGCAAAGTTTGAGGGGGGGTGTTAAAATGTATCATTCAACCTTTGTAATCTTATATATATTTTATATATATAAAGGATAATACATATTCATATATGGTATATATGCATATGTATTTTCCTAATTATATATATAAAAAATATATTTCTCTATTTATAGGCATAGGGGTAGTTTAGTCATTTCACATTTTTACGCGTTTGTAATTTTACTTTATTTTTTATTTTTTTCCTTTTTTGTGGTTTGCGCCACCTAGGGAGGCTCCCCAAAGAGTCGTTAGGAGCCCCCAACGACTCCTTTGGGAGCCCCCTATGTGGCTCCTCTCTTGTATTATAAATAGGGTCTCCCCCTTGTAATTTAACTACTTCAAAGAGGAGCTTTTGCTCTATTGTAATGGGTGTTACACCCTTTTCTCTTCAATAGTATTAACTTATGCCTTATAGGCATTTTGCCCCTTTTGTGGGTTATGTGTTAGCACATTATGTGCTTGTGTTGTTCCCTTTAGTGGGTATATTCGCACTTTATGTGCATGTGTATTGGTTCATTATTGAACCTAATGTATTCAAAGCCATTTCCTTACAACACCTTCGGCACACTTTAAAAAACCGAAGGTATTTTACTTTTTGGGATTTAAATACCTCTAGAGGGTCGCCTCCCTCATTTGTGTAGAGGCCATTAGAGGGGAACCCATGCACCCTAGTGTAATGAAATAAGAACAATAGAGTGCCTCTTATGAACTTACAAGAACACAATACAAAATCATAAAGGACCACTTATGGGTCAAGCATATACACATAAGCCACTAATGGGCAAAGAACACAACTAAAAATATAAAATTTGTACATTGCTGAAATGCTTAGAAAAGCGTTGTTGAATGAATACAAGGGGAGAATCCCTATTTATAACCACAAGAGAGGGAGAGTGGGGGCAGCCCAACTAGCTATTGGGCTAGCCCTCAATGGTCATATTCGTGGCCGTTGGAAGCAGCCCATATTGTTGGAGCTGCCCCAGTCACATCACATGCTATACAAAAAGGAAAATAAAAAAATGAAAAAGAAAAATACAAAGTCAGCCCCTAATGAGCTGACTACTTTTACAATGGAAACTGGCAGAAATACCCTTGATGGTATTTTGGTTTACATACAATTACATAGACTATATATATACATATATATATACATATATATATACATATATATATATTTATATATATTAGATGCACAATCTTAACACCCTCCCTCAAACTCAACAACCGAGAGTTTGCCAAGGAGGAAGTGAAATATGATTGACGGGAGCACTTTAGTGAAGAAGTCAGCCAGTTGATACTCAGATGGTACATATGGCAACATAATGGCCTTCTTTAGAAATTCCTCACGAACATAGTAGCAATCCATTTCAATGTGTTTGGTGTTTTCATAGAATGTATGATTGTTTGTGATGTATATTGGAACTCTTATTATCACAACACAGTCCTGAGGGTTCTGCAATGTAAACTCCCAAGTCTTCTAACAGTTGTCTCAACCATACTAATTCTGAAGTAGTTATTGTCATGGCATGGTACTTTGCTTCTGTGGAAGAAAGCGACACCTTTTGTTGCTTCTTACATCTCTACAAAATTAGATAATCACCTAAAAAAACACAATCGATGGTTGAGCGTCTATCATTCGCATCTACCTCCCAATCAAAATCAGAATATGCAATGACTTCTAACGAGGACAAAGATGAAAGAAATACCTATAATTTATAGAATTTCTAATATATCTAAAAATACTCATTACAACATTCATATGTACTGCAATAGGAGCATGCTGAAATTGACAAACAAAATAAATGACATGAGAAATACCAGGACGAGTAATAGAGAGATAAGATAAAGCTCCAATCATTTGTCTATATGGAGTTGGATCCTTCATAGGTTCTCTGTCATCTTTGCATTGATGACCTCTGCAGTGTCAACTCGTTTTTCATCTGAATTTTGATCGTTCTATGATCTCTGTTGCATACTTAGTCTGTGACAACAAATAACCACAAGGTGAGTAAGTCACTTCTATTCCAAGAAAGTAGTGTAAAAAGCCAAGATCTGTCATATCAAAGTTGGCTTTGAGCACATCTTTGATATGACTAACTCTATGCTTATCACCTCCTGTGATAATCATATCATCCATATGGAGAATAGTATCATTCTTGCATTAGAAGACTTAACAAACAATGCAATATCAGTATAATAAGATTTAAAACCAAGTTGTGTCATCACACTACTGAATCGATCATACCAAGCCTCAAGTGCTTGTTTTAAAGCATACAAAGTTTTTGGTAACCGAAGAATTTTTTCGTGTTAATCCCAATCCTGGTGGGGGTTTCATGTAAACTTCCTCATTGTGGTTGTAAATTCAGCTCTTGCTTAGAAGAAAGAAGATGAAGAGGAGAAGAATAGGTTGCTGCAATACCCAAAAACGTCAACACCTAGAGACATCTGGGTCTTTTTTCTTATATTAGAATGTTAACTTTCTAATGTACATGCACATTTACAATAATGCCTCATACTATCAACAACCTAGTATACAAGATAAGGGGCAAATTTGAAGAACATAAATTACAACACACACATGACAAACATATAATAAATAATACATAATGTTGTAAACACCCCAAATTTTCACCCTCATCCAGTGTTTGTCCATTTCATAAGTCATCACAGATCATTGCATGTCATTGCACGTATTCTGCATAGCATTGCATGTCATTGCATCTCATTTTCAAGATCCAACACTCCTAATTTTAAAACATTCAATCCAGATTTGAATTTTAAAGCTTTATTTCAAAATCAATTTCAAAACCTGGGTTTTTATTCAATACTGTGTCATTTTCCAACCCCAGGACTTTATATTTCGAAATATTTTCTCAAGGAAACAATCTGGATTCATTTCAAATTCAAATTTTAATCGATTTCATCTCACAGATGAGACCCATTGAGGTGGTGTCGCTTCTGAATTCCTCTATTCATCAAATTTCTCAAATTTTTGAAAGTTTCAGTCCGATCAGGACTCTTGTCTCAGAGTCCTAATCCGGTCAGAAGTCTGGTTTTTAAGTCTGTTTTACTTCCATTCTCAATCTTTTTCGTTTGTTTTCGAAATCTAGGTCATTTCACAGAGTCTAATTAGTTCAGGACTCTATTTTAGAGTTCGGTCGAGTTAGGAGTCTAACCCTGACTGTGTTTTCTGACTTATTTCATCATTTCTTGATAAAATCTTTTGAAAATTCTTTCATTTAGCTTTTAAAATCTAAAAACTCAGAGTCCTAAGGGTTCAGGACTCTAACCCGGAGTTCCAGTTCGCTTGAGACCCTATTTTCAAAAATCTTGAATTTCAAATGTCAATTTTAACCCTTTTTCAAAGCCATTTTCAGTGTTTATTTCAAAATTTCTAAAACTCGATGTGGGCCCACTCAGTTGGCACCATATCCAGAGGAATTCTAACTCAGTTAGGACCTTATGCCATTTCAAAAATCCTAATTTTAAGTTTACTTTTGAAAATCTTTTGAAAACTCCTTCAATTTCAAGTTTTAAAATCACTTTTTGAAAAACTCAAGTAGGGCCCACTCGGGGTGGCGCCATATTCGAGTAAGTCAGGGCTAGACTAGGGTTAGTTGATGTCTTGGTTAGTGTTAGAGGTTTAGAAGAGTCAAAACCATTTTGAAAACTCATTTTGAAAATTAGTTTTTAAAACTAGTGTTTTTAAATGTTTTTAAAGGTGTTTTAAAAACCCAAATGTGAAAGATGCCAAGTGGCATCACATTTGGGGGTTTTCTAGGTTTAGTTAGGGGCTAATTAGGGATTAATTAGAGTCCCACCTAGGTTAGAAAACCACAAAAAATCGTTGCCTTTAGTGGATTTATTGGAAAGAGTCCTAAAAAAATGAAAAACCTCTTAATTAACCCTAATTAAGTGACTTTTTGAAAAACTATAAAAAGAGACCTAAGGGGGGCCAAAAGGAGGGCTCTTTTCTCTCAAATTTTCGTGGCCTCTCTCTCCTCTCCAGCACCTCCACCTTCCTCCATTGCAGCTGCAAGCACCAAGGTAATATTTTTAATATTTTAGTTTTATTTAATACTTTTTCATGTTTTAAATCAATTTTAGCCATTGGTGTCATCCCCTTCATGGATTAAACCATGGATTCAACCTCAAGAACCATCAAGAATCAGCAAGAACGATCCAAGAAGGTGATCTAACCCTGTTTTGGGTGATTTACAGGGATTTTAATCCATTAGAATTGATTTTAATATGGTTCTTTACATTATTAACCAATAAAATATATGATTTACCCTCTTTAATGGGTTAAATCTATGTTTTAAAGGTGATATCAAATTCCAGCCATTGATTCCCTATTTTTAATTTATTTTCATGGTTTATTCATGTTTGTTTTACGTTCTATAGCATAGAAATAAGTTTTATTTATTGTTTTATGGTTTATTTTATTTATTTACATTAGTTAATGCATGGTTTTTCAAGTTTCTTAAATTTTTGTGTGTTCTAGGTTTAGAACAGTAAAGATGATGTTATTTCGGATTGAAGCACTCGTTGTTTATTTCTGATTTTTTTATATGTGATGCATGCATGAGTTATTGAGTCACTGTAGAAAAATCAGAGGTTTTGGATCTCGGGAACCCTGTCAAAAAAATCAGACATCAAATCGGGTTTTTAAAGCTTTAAAATCGTGGTTAAAATCAAGAAGGTAACTTGCTGTTATGATATTTCTCTCATCTTATATCCGATTTTAGATCTGTAAAGTGCTATGGATTCACATTGAGTAGATCTGTCTTCTGTGAAATTTTCGGATTTTTTTTATCATTGTTTAGTATTTTTCCCCTTTTAGAGAATCTGTTTTTAAATTTAAAGCTCGTTAGGGTTTACCAAAATTCTAATCAGACTTGTGTTAGTCATAAATCCCAAACCACAGATCCGATTTTAGATCTGTAAAAAGTGAGTATTGTTATTTTTCTGTCTACTGTTCACCACTAAAATTTCAGAAATTTTTGTTTAGGATTGCTATTTATTCCTGTATTTTCAATCTGTAATAGCTGTTTTAATCCCTGTTAAAAGTGATATATTTTAGCTCAGATTGCCGAAAGGGTTTCTCCCTAACCGAAGATGATTTTTCCGATCTGTAAATTGGGAAATCTCTGTTTTTCTTCCTAGTTAGTCTCTGTAAAATTTCATAAATTTCCATGGAGATTTGACCCCTGATTCAGGTCTTGGATTGAAACTGGTTGGTGAATTAGGTCAAAAATAGCATATTTTTAGGGTTTAATGCAATTTTCGGATTAATTTAATGTCAAAAAATTATTTTTATAATTCCAATTCGACATTAGGGTTATAACAAGTACAGGTACCAATTTTTATGGATTTTGGAATCCATTTGATGGCTGAATCAAGCAAATTGCAAAACCGGGTTCCTGAAAGATCCAAAAACACTGCTAAAATCACAGTTTTTGTGATATTATTGGATTTTCGTGCATAAGCATATATTTTTAGGGTTTTATTATGTTCATAAGCATCTTAGGATACTTTAGGTTTAATTTTGTGCTCATTTGATTTCATTTAGTGCATAAAACCTAAGTTTTTACCAAAATCGCTTTTTGAAAACCCTGATTTCAAGGCCATAGTCTTGCTATCGGGGGCAATTTGGTCATTTGACCTAAATTTCGAAATCCCTAACCCTAATTTCATATTTTTAATCATGTCATAGCATATTTGGTTTGGGTTTATTCCATTCAAATTTCAAAATTTGCATTTTATCAAAATATCTTTCTAAAAACCCTAATTTCAAGGCCATAGTCTTGTTATTAGGGGTATTTTGGTCATTTTGACCCCAATTTCGAAATTCCATATCTTCTCTTTCATATTTATTCAATTTTATTTCATACTTTATCATTTTTATTTAAGGGAATCAAGGAAGAGGCTTATATCTAGCAAAATCCAACAATTTCCTGATATTGTTGGATAAATCTAGAAAAGCCAACATATATTCATTAACCAAGTTTTCTAGTTTTGCAGGTACATTGAAGACTTTATTTTTCATGTATTTAAATTTCAATAGTGATGTAATTTGTAATTAAACTTTGGAATAAGAATTTACATTTTCTGCTTAGCTTAGGTTGCATTGCATATAGTTTATTTTTATAATTTTAATGTGTGATGGATGATGATTCATGCATATTTTTACAAATTCACCATGGTCTACACGAATGGCACATGCACTAGCTTATATGAAGTTTATAAACTTGGTGGAATTTGTATTTATGGCCATAGTCAGAATATGAATGATACCTAGATTTATGATCTTCACATTAGCCACATTCAGCATACACTCTTAGGCTAACTTCAAAAATACACTGCATTTCTCAAAAATACAAAAAGTATTCCTCAAATCCATATTCATTCATTTCATGCATTTGCCAATTCCAATTCAAATTTCAATTCAAAGAAGTTCATTTTCTCAAAATCTCCTAAGTCTTATAGCAAAATCGATTTTCCCAAAGACATTGAATTTCAAAGGATATTTCAAGTATTTCCCAAGTTCCAAATTCAAATTTTCTAAGTTAGAATTTCAATTTCAATGTTTGAATTCAGAGAAACCAAGTCTCTCAGAGTCGATTTTCACCAAATGTCAAGAATTTCTCAAAATCGATTTTTATTTCTCTCAGAAGTATATTTCAAATCCCAATTCACGATTTTCCATGTGATACCTATTCTAAATATTTCAATCATTCAAAGCAAACATCATGTTTTCAAATGTGCATTTTCTGAAAATTCATAGCACATGCCTGATTCTATGTGCATTTAGAAATTAGAATATGATTTAGACAAGTTGAATAGAGTAGAGCATAAGATTGATCCTTGGTTCAATTACCCCTGTTAAAGGTGGCAGGAACGATTGAACCTCGTACCGACAGGCGAGTCCCATTCTACGGAATTTTCCCGCATTTTAAAACGGAGGCGAGTTATTTTCAAAAACTTTTCAAAGGTCAGTTTGATTTGCAAAAGTAAAATTTTGCGATGATAACAAATGTACATAATGTCTGCACAGCCTAGATCTGAATCCAGTATGGATTTGGATCCATATCGTGGATCCAGTCTAAATCACGTCTCAACAGCCTCCCTCAAGTTGTGCATGGTTAAAACCATGGGCAACTTTCCTTTTAAAAGCCAAAACCTTACTCAAACCTTTCGTGAATAAATCAACCACTTGCTCTTCCGTTCCAATGAACTTGGCCTCAATTTCTTCATCCTCAATTTTTCTTCGAATAAAATGTTGATTAGTTCTTCCATGTTGAATGGGATTGTTAAAATATAGCTTGCGTATGGATCTGGATCCAGATCCATACGCATGGTATGTTAATATAACACATGCTGTATTTTTCTCATTAATGGCATCCTTGTAATATCTCTCATATTACAAGGATAGTTGTATAACTGTTGATTTATTTATATATTGGTTAGGGCTTGGAGGTCGTGTATTCTTTTGCCGCCCCAGCCATTGTGTTCTCTCTCTCTCTCTCTCTCTCTCTCTCTCTCTCTGTGTGTGTGTGTGTGTGTCCTTTAGATGCTATACCAGATCTCAAAACTGTCATGGTATCAGAGCAGACGTGAGGAAACTCTGAAATAGGAGATCATGAACAGCGTGTGCGAAGAAGATCTGGAATAGCAGATCGTGAACAACGTGCGTGAAGAAGATCTGGAATAGCAGATCGTGAACAGCGTGGGTGAAGAAATTCTGAAATAGCAGATCGTGAACAGCACCCATCTCTCGATCGTGAACAACAGCAATCAGCAGAGATCGAGAACAGCGTGTTCAGCGTGAACAGCGTGTTCATCCCAAATCTCATCAGCACCCATTTCCCGATCGTGAACAGCAGCAATCAGCAGATCGAGAACAGCGTGTTCAGCGTGAACAGCGTGTTCATCAGATCGAGAACAGCGTGAACAACGTGTTCATCCCAAATCTCAAAGAAATGAAATCTCCCCTTCTGAAAGTTGGTACCTTTATTTTCCTTTCAGCGTGAACAGCGTGTTCATCGACTGTGTTCATCCCAAGTTCCTTCTTTTCTGTTACTCTATCGTCTGTGCTGGTTCCAATTTTTTTTTCTCTTGCCTAAACATCACCAACTGTTGTTTCCTTTCCTCTTTGTTGTTTTAGTGTTCTTTGTGCAGCACTTTTGGTCGTACAGGTATATGCCCTATTACAGTTTTTACTGATTGATTAAGTGATCTCAAATCTGTTTATTTCTTTTCATTCATCGTGTTTTGCTTATTCATTATTCCACTGATATGGATTATTCTTCATCTTCGTCATCCGGTCCCTCTGCCAATTTCTTGAGTCAGCTCGTTACAGAAAAACTTACTCATTCTAATTTTTTGACCTGGAAAAGGCAAATCCTTCCATTTATACGGAGTCAGGATCTCGATGAACATTTAGATGGTTTAGTTCCTATACCACCACGGCTTATTTTGCAGGAAACCAAGGATGAGAAGGGTGACACAATTACCATTTCCATTAAGAATCCAGAGTATACAGCTTGGAGGAAGCGGGATCAGTCTTTGGTTGCTTATATTACGTCAACACTCTCTCAAGAAGTGTTGGTTACTCTTTCAGATTATTGCACTACGACAGATCTGTGGAGTAAGCTGTCTCAGACATACTCTCAGATATCAGAAGCCCGAGTTATGTACTTAAAACATGAATTTCAAAGTTTGAAGAAAGGCTCCATGACAGTCATGGAATACATAGGCCACTTGAAGAGTATCACTGATCAATTGGCTGTTGTTGGAAGTGCTATTGCAGATAAAGATAAAGTTCAACAACTTCCCAATGGATTGGGTCCTGATTTTGACATGTTTACCACAGCTTTATCATGCCTCCCTCACTTGCCTACTTTTGACGACCTCCAAGCAAAACTTCTTCAGCATGAGATGATTATGAAGCAAAGGGCAGAAGGAAATGAATCAACTCGTCCTCATTCAGTTTTGGCCATGGACACTTCTGTAGGTTTTGGACGAGGGAATGGAGGGCATCAAGGAGGCAGAGGCCGCGGACGTTTCGGGCAGGGAGGACGTGGTATCTTGCCTACACCTAATATTTCAGGGGCTTTTAATACAGGGAATCAGAGGAGAGTGCCCACTTGTTTATTATGTAACAAAAGAGGACATGTGAAAGCTGATTGTTGGTTCAATCCACAGAATAGAGGAAAAATAAACAAAATTGAGAATAAATCAGCTACTGCTCTGGACACAAAAGTGTCATCCACAGATGTGCAACAACTTTTGTTATCAGCATTGTCACAGATGTCGATCAAGCAAAATGAACAAGGCGAATGGTATGTTGATTCAGGTGTCGCCACACATGTTACGGGTAATGCGGGTAAGTTATCTCACTTATTGCCTTACTTTGAAAAAGGTAGTATAGTTACGGGAGATGGAACTTATCACTCCATTAGTCATACTGGCAATGCACATATCCCTATGTCAAAGTCCTCACTTCACTTGTCCAATGTCCTTCTTGCTCCTAATATTAAAAAGAGCATTGTTTCTGTAGCTAAACTTGTTGACGATATGAATTCTTCCGTCGAATTTACTCCCTCTTCTGTTTATGTTAAGGATCTACGAACGAAGGAGACGTTCGCTAAGGGGGAGCGACAAGGAAACATGTACGTCTTCAAGGAGATTCCTTCAGTGTCTTCGTCTTCAGTCTCAGTCCTCCAGTTGCACTCGTCCAAGCATTCTTCAGTGTCTTCGCCTTCAGAGTCTTTGTTTTTTCCTTCATTGAAAGTTTTTAATTTATCTCATTGTAATAAGCCAGATATTTGGCATAGTCGTTTGGGACATTGTAGTCGAGGTTTCGTTGAAAATCTTGTATCTGATGGTCTCCTTCTAGAGTCTAGTTTATGTTCATTTTCTGATGATAATAATAAATGTTCTTCATGCGAACTCTGCAAAAGTCATGTTCTTCCTTTTCATATTATAAATAAAAGAGCTTCAAAGCCATTTGAGATTATTTGTTCTGATGTTTGGGGACCCGCACCTATTCCCTCTCTTTCTGGCAATCGTTATTATGTTATCTTTATTGATTCCTATTCCCGTTATACTTGGATATATTTCTTAAAACACAAGCATGAAGTTTTTCAAATATTTCGGGAATTCCATTCGATGGTCAAAACAAAGTTTGCTTGTGATATTGTGCATTTACAATGCGATGGTGGAGGAGAGTATTCATCGAACGAGTTTATTGCCTTTCTTCGGGATAAAGGAATAAGTCGACAGGTTTCTTTCTCTCATACTCCTCAACAAAATGGGGTTGCAGAGAGGAAACATAGGCATATTGTCGAGAGCGCGATGAGCATGTTACATAATAGCAATGTGTCTGTTAGTCTCTGGACAGAAGTTTTTCACACATCTGTTCATATCATAAATCGTCTTCCTACGGCACTTTTGGATCGGAAATCTCCCTATTATACTTTATTCGGGCAACATCCCTCTTACGATGAGCTGCGTGTTTTTGGTTGTGTATGTTATGTACATGTTGATTCATCTCTGCGAAATAAGTTTCAGGACAAGGCTGTCAAGTGCAGATTTGTTGGGTATGCAGATGAATACAAAGGTTATCGATGCTATGACCCTACTACAAAACGTATTAGGACCTCCAGAAATGTTGTTTTTGACGAACGAAATTTTCAGGTTAATGACTCTGCAGCGTTGCCATCTCGAGAATTAGAAGTATATGATCCATGGATGAGCGCAGATCTTTTTGCTAATACCGGAGAAACATGTCAGACAAATTGTCCTCCCTTCAGCTTGAGTAGGGAATTGAATGACTCACAGATGCATGTTGAATTATCTCCAATTGAGTCTCCAGTTCAGCCACCCCCAGTAGAATGCTTCTCTGGACAGATATATACTAGACGGGACAAAAATACAGAGCCGAGGAATGTGGAAAGCATCGCCAATGATTCGGCTCAAAGGTCGTCACGCATTAAGCATCCTATTCAACGATGGGTGAGTTATGAGACCTTCTCCCTTGATTTCCAGTTGTTTATGTCTCAGCTCACAAAACAGGATGAACCCACTTGTTTTAATCAAGCCCTTCAATCCCGTCATTGGACTGAAGCTATGAATGAAGAAATGGAAGCTCTTCATGAATGCCAGACTTGGGAAATAGTCCCTCGGCCAGAAGGAAAGAATGTAGTTGGCTCCAAATGGGTTTATAAAACAAAGTATAAGCCTGAAGTATTGACAGATATAAGGCGCGACTTGTTGCTCGAGGATTCACACAACAATATGGTGAAGACTACGATGAAACTTTTAGTCCGGTAGTCAAAATGGGTACTATTCGTGTCATCATATCCCTAGCAGTCGATCGAGGTTGGAGCCTTAGCCAGATGGATGTTAAAAATGCATTTTTGCATGGAATTTTAAAGGAAGAAGTGTATATGGAGCAACCTCCTGGTTATGCCGAGAAGGATCCTACTGCCTGGGTGTGCAAACTAAGGAAATCTCTGTATGGGTTGAAACAGGAGTCTCGTTCCTGGTTTGAAAGTTTCTCTATGCAAATTCAGAGTTATGGTTTTAGAAGATGCTCTCTGGATCACTCACTTTTTATTTACCAAAAGGCAGACATTGTTATATTTCTTATATATGTTGATGACATTGTGATCACTGGGAGTTCAGATAATCATGTGCAAGACATGAAGCAGTTTTTAATGAAAACTTTCAAGATGAAAGATTTAGGGGAGTTGAGGTACTTTCTTGGTGTGGAAGTTGACATACAACAAGACACATTGACACTCATGCAACACAAGTACACTCTTGACCTTCTGGAAATAGCCGGCATGACGAATTGCAAACCAGTCAGTACTCCTAGTGTATTACATCAAAGGCTGAGCTCTGAAGATGGTCATCTTTGTGTCAACCCTACAATGTATAGAAGTCTCGTGGGAATGTTACAGTACTTGACCTTTACCAGACCTGATATAGTTTATGTTGTCAATCAGGTATCCCAGTTTATGCATGCTCCAACGGAGGGTCATATGGAAGCTGTGAAGCGCATTCTACGCTATTTAAAAGGAACTATAGGAGCCGGACTTGTTTATCGCAATAACGATAATCTGCATAGAGGACATGAACTCATCACTTATACAGACGCAGATTGGGCAGGGGATCCAGATGAGAGACGATCTGTCTCTGGATATTGTGTTTGTATTGGACACAATTTAGTATCCTGGAGCAGCAGAAAACAAAAGGCAGTGGCACGATCGAGTATAGATGCTGAATACAGATCGATGGCTGCAGGCACGACAGAAGCCACATGGATTAGACACTTATTGAGTGATCTTGGGGAGACAATTATTCAATCTTTTCTTCTATGTGACAATCAAAGCGCAATCCTATCCAGCATAGCAGAACGAAGCACATTGAGATTGATCAACATTTCATACGGCAGAAAGTCGAGATGAAGGAGATAGAACTACATCATGTTCGAACAGAAGATCAAGTGGTAGACTTGTTTACCAAGGGGTTAACAGGACGTCAATTTTGGCTATTGAAGAGCAAGTTGTACATGATCCAAAATCACGTACAACTTGAGGGAGGGTGTTAAAATATAGCTTGCGTATGGATCTGGATCCAGATCAATACGCATGGTATGTTAATATAACACATGCTGTATTTTTCTCATTAATGGCATCCTTGTAATATCTCTGATATTACAAGGATAGTTGTATAATTGTTGATTTATTTATAGATTGGTTAGGGCTTGGAGGTCGTGTATTCTTTTGCCGCCCCAACCATTGTGTTCTCTCTCTCTCTCTCTCTCTCTCTCTCTCTCTCTCTCTCTCTCTCTCTCTCTCTCTCTCTCTCTCTCTCTCTCTCTCTCTCTGTGTGTGTGTGTGTGTCCTGTAGATGCTATACCAGATCTCAAAACTATCAGGGATTAAGTGAGATCTTAATAGCACTCTGATTATCACAGGATAAGACATAGCATAGCATCTTTTGATCTAATTCACCAAGCAAATATCTAATCCACGTTATTTCTGAAGATGTCGTAGCCATTGCTCTGTGTTTGGCCTCTGCTGGAACGGGAAACTGCATTATGTTTCTTGCTACTCCATGACACAAGGTTGGTTCCAAGAAATACACTATATCTTGAAACTGATCTTTGTTCGTCTAGGTCACCTGCCCAATCCGCATCTGAGTAAGCCATTATAGTTACATAAACTATCACCTAGAGTACCTTTGAGGTACTGAAGTATTTTATTAACGGCTTCCACATGGCTAGTTCTTGGAGCATGCATGTATTGTGACACTTGATTCACAGCATAGACAACACCAGGCCTTGTGAACATAAGGTATTGGAGCATACCTACAATACTCTTGTATTTGATTAGATCATCATATAAATCGCCTTTATCACAACTATGTTTTTTATTCAGTGGACTGGGAGTTAAAAGAGGCTTATAGTCTTTCATATTGGCCTTATTCAACATATCAATGGTATACTTGTGTTGTGTTAACATCAATGTACCCTTCCCCTATCAACTTCAACTCCCAAGAAATATTTCAGCTTTCCTAGATCTTTCATTTTGAACCTGCGACTTAAGATTTCTTTGATTTTTACAATATGCTTCTCAGAATTTCCCGCAACTATTATATCATCCACATAAATGAGTAAAACACTTAGACAACCTTTACCTTTGTATATGAAAAGGGAATAGTCAAGTTGTGATCTGACAAAAACATGCCTTTGAATTTCAGGAGAAATCTCAAACCAAGACCTGGATGCTTGCTTAAGGCCATATATAGCCCTAATTAATTTGCATACATATCGATTGGGATCCTTCTCACTATATCCCTAAGGTTGCTCCATATAAACTTCCTCGTTCAAATCTCCATACAAGAACACATTTTTGACATCTAGTTGGCTCAACGTCCAGCAATAATCAACAGCAAGAGATAAAATGATACGCATGGTTTTCATTCTAACCACTGGACTAAAAGTCTCATCATAGTCCAACCAGTGCACTTGTGTAAACCCTTTTGCCACCAACCTGGCTTTGTGCCTTTCTATACTTCCATCAGGTTTATATTCCATGTCAGATGGGTGCGGGTGCGGGTGCGGCGCAATTTTAAAATTTTTGGACACGGGAACTCGGCTATATATATATATTTTTTTAAAAAAGTGCACAGACACTGTGTCTGTGACTGCAGCACTGTGCATTGTGCACAGCACTGTGCACTGTGACTCTTTTTATATTTTTTTTAAATAAAAAATATAAAAAAAATCATTTTTTATGGACAAATGGACATTTTTGGACTCGATCAAAGTTAACCGAGTCCAAAATGTGGACGGACTCTGTCTCGACTCGTTGACTGAGTCTGACTCGGCGTTGACCGAGTTCAACCTGAGTCCGAAGCCGCACCCGTGTCGGAGCGTGCCGACTCGGGTGCGGCACCTCGCTAGCCGAGTCCATGTGACTTAGTTTATAATTAATTTTATAAACTCACTTTGATCCCACAACATTTTTATCAACAAGTCTTGGAACAATGTCACATATTTGGCACTCATATAATGCCTTTATTTCCTCATTCATGGCCTCTATCCATCTATTTGATTTTGATGCAATATGATATGTTTTGGGCTCTTCCTGCTTTGAGACGGCGATAAAAAAAAATTGATGATCCGTACTAAAATTTTCATAACTCACCCATCTTTCTACTGGATGTTTGATTCGAGTGGATCTCCTTACATCTGGCTCCATATGATTACCTTCAACGCTGGATGTATTATGTTGCACTTGATCTATCTCTGATTCAACCTCTGTTTGCACGAATTCTAAGTTATCATTGCCTGATTTTCTGCGGTTGTATACTCTCCCTTTGAATTTGTTGTTCTGTTGATTATTTTATTCATCACTCTGTTGATTCTAAGTTTGCTGCTCATGTAATTTAGCTTCACGTGAATCGCCGTCAACTCTTCCCTGGGTTGATTCATTACTCTCTGCTGGAAAAAGATCGGCACTCAGCCAAGACTCATAAAGTTCAGCTGTCTGCACTCTTCCATACTCATCCCCTTTGTAATCAAAATTCTTTTCATCAAAACCACATTCCTCGATGTGCGGATGCATGTGCTTTGAATGTCATAACATTGATATCCCTTGTATTCATCAGCATAACCAACAAAATTGCAGATATGTGCCTTTTTATCAAATTTGTTCATTAAGGATGTATCAATGTGCACATAACAAATGCAGACATAAGCTTTCAATGATCCATAATTGGGATGCCTACCAAAAAGTTCATAAAATGGGCATTTGTCCTGAATTACTTTTATTGGCAGCATATTAATAATGTGGACAGCAGTGTGAAATGCCTCTATCCATAAGTGAGTAGGAATACATCCCTCATTCATCATCACCAAAGCACTCTCAACAATGTGTTGGTGCTTTCACTCAGCAAGCCCGTTTTGCTGAGGTATTTTAAGGCATATTTTATGACAACAAATAACCACGAGATGAGTAAGCCACTTCTATTCCAAGAAAGTATCGTAAAAAGACAAGATCAGCCATACCAAAGTGGGCTTGGAGTACGTCTTTGATACGAGTAACTCCCTTCTTATCACCTCCTGTGATAATCATATCATTCATATAGAGAAGTAATATCATCATTTCTGTATTAAAAGTCTTAACAAACAATGCAGTATCAATATAACAGGATTTAAAACCAAGTTGTATCATCACACTACCGAATTGAACATACCAAGCCTTAGGGGCTTATTTTAGACCATACAAAGCTTTTCGTAACAGAAGAATTTTTTTCATTTCCTAATCCTAATTCTGGTGGGGGTTCCATGTAAACTTCCTTATAGAGGTTGTGAATCTGACTCTTGATTGGAAGTAAGAAGATGAAGAGGTTATTGTAATACCCGAAAACGTCAACGTCCAGGTCCTTTTTCGTATATTAGAATGTTAATTTTCTAATGTACATGCACATTTATAGTAATGCCACATACTATCAACAACCTATTATACAAGGGGCAAATCCAGAGAACATAAATTACAGCACACACATGATAAACATATAATAAATAACACATAATGCCTGCACAGCCAGATCTTGATCCAGATTGTGAACCGAGTCTAAATCACGTCTCAACAGAGGTTTGAAAGATGAGTCATTTTTTTATTGATGCTACAAAAATAAGGATTCAACAGTGGTCATTCGAGCAACTGGAACAAAGGTTTCATCATAGTCTATTTTGTACTCTTGACTACAGCCTTTGGCTACTAGTCTGGCTTTATATCTTTCTAATGTCCCATCACTTTTGGTTTTAATCTTATAAACCCATTTGCATCCTATAGTTTTCTTTTCTTTTGGTAATGTTTGAATTTTTCAAGTTTTTGCCTTTTCAAAGCTTTTAATTCATCATTCATTGTGTTAATCCATTCTTGGTGATTTTTAGCTTAATTATAAGAGGATGGTTCTACATATGAGTGTATGGCCATTAGACAAGTTCTATATTTGGGTTCAAAAGAATCATAGGACATGAATCTACTAGGAGCTTTTGAAAATCTCATGGATCTTCTTGAAAGAATGAAACCCTAATCTATGATGAGAGAAGAGAAGAGAGGGAGAGAGAGATTTCCAGCTGAAAGGAGGGTTCAGTCCATCGTGACTGCCCTCTCATTCTATTTAACATAAAGTGTAAACATTAGGGTACGAAAATACCCTTTTACAAAATAATAATTTACAATACATAAACTGGATCTGGACCTGATCCATTATACAAATGGATCGGGTCAGACATACAATGAAGATAATAATGTCTTCTTTTCAGCCTCCCTCAAGTTGTGCATGGTGTTGGACCATGAACAACTTGTTCTTCAAAAACCAAAATCTATCCTTTGTTAACCCTTTAGTGAGGATATCAGCAACTTGTTCTTTTGTTGACACATACATGGGCTCAATCTCTTTGTCTTCAACCTTTTTCCTGATAAAATGTTGATCTATTTCAATGTGCTTTGCTCGACTATGGTGAATGGGATTGAGTGACATGTTATTGGCACTTTGATTGTCATATAGCAACAGTGATCGAACAATCGGCTCTCCCATTTCAGTCAGAAGATGTCTTATCCATGTACCCTCGGCCGTGGCAGTGGCCATTGATCTGTATTCGGCCTCAGTGCTCGATCTAGCAACCGCCTTTTGTTTTCTACTGCTCCAGGATACCAAGTTTGGCCCAATGAAGCTGCAATAACCAGATACTGATCGTCGTTCGTCTGGATCCCCCGCCCGATCAGCATCAGCATAAGTAATAATCTCATGGCCCCCACCTGGATCTAATTCTTCCTTGCCTTTGTATTCCAGCCCATCACCCACTGTACCCTTTAGGTAGCGAAGTATACGTTTGACTGCCTCCATATGTGACACATGAGGTTCATGCATAAACTGGGATACCTGATTAACCGAATATACTATGTCAGGTCTAGTAAAAGTCAGGTATTGCAACATGCCAACTAAACTGCGATACTTAGTGGGATCTCCATATATATCCCCTTCTTGCGAACTCAATTTCTGATGAATGACACTTGGAGTTGTTAACGGCTTACAATCTGTCATGCCTGCTCTGCCGAGAATGTCCAGCGTATATTTGTGTTGAGTAAGGGTAAGTGTATCATTCTTGTTATCAACTTCTACCCCAAGAAAATATCGCAGCTCTCCCAAATCTTTCATCTTAAATCTCTGATTTAATAACTTCTTCACCTGCTCAATGTGGCTTTTACAATTCCCTGTGATGATGATATCATCTACATATATCAACAGAAGAGTAGTAACTCCTTGTTCATTGTGAATGAATAATGAGTGATCCAGAAGAGACCTAGAAAAGCCATGCCGTTGTATTTCTAGAGAAAAACTGTCGAACCAGGAACGAGAAGCTTGTTTCAAACCATAGAGTGCTCTCTTTAATTTGCATACATATTTTTTTGGCGTCTCGTTCTGCATATCCAGTGGGTTGTTCCATGTAGACCTCTTCTTTTAAATCCCCGTGCAGAAAAGCATTTTTCACATCCAGCTGGCTCAATGTCCATCCATGTTTAATGGCTAGACTCAACACAATACGAATAGTCCCCATCTTGACAACAGGACTAAAAGTTTCATCAAAGTCTTGGCCTTCCTCTTGTGTGAATCCCTTGGCTACCAGTCGAGCCTTGTACCTTTCGATGCTCCCATCTAGTTTATATTTTATCTTGTACACCCATTTTGACCCAACTACATTTCTGTTCAGTGGTCTAGGCACAATCTCCCATGTGCCACATTCATGTAAGGCCTCCATTTCTTCATTCATTGCTTCTACCCATCTTCTAGAGCTCGCAGCTTGATAGAACATAAGAGGCTCATCCTCTTTACTTATGGATGTCAAGAATAACTGAAAATCCATTGAAAAATTTTTATAACATACCCACCTGTCAAGTGGATGTCGAATCCGTTAAGATCTTCTGATATCCGTGTTCGAACAAGAAGTGAATGAGGGCTCTTTCTCTCGCCGAGTGTACACAATTCCCTTATACCTTGTTGGCTCCAAGTCATATGTGACAGTTTCCTCCGTTTGAGTCTCATTGGCTGAATCCTCATGTGGCTCATTCTGACTACAATTTTCTGGACATTCTACTGTACCATTGGAGAAGAGTTCTGAATTTAACCATGGGTAGTATACCTCAATGCTGGAGCTTGAGTTATCAGTCTCCACCATAGTTGAATTATTATCCTGATCAGCAAAGTTCATTTCATCGAAAATAACATTCCTTGATATTTTGACACGCTTACTCAGGGGATCATAACACCTGTACCCTTTGTAATCTTCGGCATATCCTATAAACCTGCATTTCAAAGCTTTATCTTGGAACTTGTGCCTGAGTGAGCTATCAATGTGCACATAACAAACAGACCCAAACACACGTAATTCATGATAATCAGGTTGTATGCCAAAAAGAGAGAAGTATGGTGACTTATTTTCTAAGATATTCATGGGCAAGCGATTTATCACATGAACTGTGGAGTGGAAGGCCTCAGTCCATAATGATGTAGGGAGATTGCTCCCGTGCATCATGCTCATTGCAGTCTCAACAATATGTCGATGCTTCCTCTCAGCAATCCCATTTTGTTGAGGTGTACGAGGGCAAGACACTCTTCTCTTTATCCCATTATGTTGAAGAAAATTAACAAAGTCACTCGAGGAGAATTCACCTCCTCCATCACACTAGAAATTAAGAATGTTGGTAGAGAAATGATTTTGAACGAAAGAGTGGAATTTCTGGAACAATCCAAAAACTTCTGATTTGTGCTTCATAAAGAATATCCAAGTATAACGTGAATAACTATCAACGAAAATAAGATAGTATTTACTGCCAGAAAAAGAAGTAATTGGAGCAGGCCCCCAGACATCTGAACAAATGACCTCAAATGGCCTTGAAGCTCTTTTATTAATGGAAGCAAAAGGTAAGACATGACTCTTACATAGATGACAGCTAGAACATTTTGTATCAACGACTTCTGAACTCAGACTGGACTTAGGAATAAGATTATTCATGACAAGTTTTTCAATAAAATGGCGACCACAATGGCCAAGACGACTATGCCAAAGTCTTGGCTTATTACTTTCAGAAACATTAAATAAAAAATCAGAATCAAAGACTTGGTGAGGCTTCAAGGATGAATAGTTGGGATGAATGAAGGAAGGATCTTCTTGGAAGATGTACATGTTGCCCCATCGTTTTCCTTCAGCGAATGTCCTCCTCGTGCGAAGATCCTTGACATAAACAGAAGAGGGAGTAAATTCAACTGAAGCATTTGCATCATCAACAAGCTTTGAGACAGAAACAATGTTCTTTTGAATATTAGGAGCATGGATGACACTTGGAAGTTTAAGAGAGGACTTTGACATGTGTATAATGGCATTTCCAGTATGTGAGATGGCATGATGTGATCCATCTCCTGTGACAATGCTATTCTTTCCAACATAAGGTGTAAGAGTCAAGAGTTTACCTACATCACCTGTAACATGAGTAGCTGCTCCAGAGTCGACATACCAAGTTCCTTTGTCATTTTGTTTCATATTCAATCCTGCCAAGGCTGCCAACAACAACTCTTTTACTTCTCCATCCTTTCTAGCCTCTGCTTGTGGAGCTTTCCCTTTGTTTTGAGGATTAAACCAACAGTTCGCTTTAATGTGCCCTTTCTTGTTGCATAGGAAACAGGTGGGAATGGGTCTTTGTCCCTGAACATTGGGTGTTGGAAGTATGCCACGACCTCCATAGTTATTTCTCCCTTGTCCTCCTTTTCCTCGAAAAGAACTTCCTCTACCTCGACCATAACTCATTCCCATAGCCAGCACATCTTGTGTTCCGGAATTCCCATGAAAGGCTTCAGAGGAACCTTTCAGATTCATCTCATATTGCAACAGTTTTGCACGAAGATCTTCAAACTTTGGAAGTTCTGGTAAGCATAGTAAGGTTGTCGTCATAACATGATAATCTGGCCCCAATCCACTCAAGGTTTGTTGTACTTTATCTTTTTCACTGACAAGACACCCAATAACCGCCAACTGATCTGTGATGCCTTTCATTTTATTCAGGTATTCCATAATAGACATGGAATCTTTCTTCAGCATTTGAAATTCTCGCTTAAGAAACATAATTCTTGCCTCAGAAATTTGTGAATATGTTTGAACTAACATATCCCACAGTTCCTTTGCCGAACAATCATCAGGAAGAGCAATAAGGACCTCCTGTGAAAGAGTTGAAGTGATATATGCCACTAGCGATTGATCTCTCTTCATCCAAGCAACATATTCTGGATTCCTACGAAGAACAACAGATTGTTCGCCTTTATCGTCCACTTTTTCTTGCGAGAGAAATTCTGGAGGCGGTGGGACCGATCCATCCAGATGGCCAGAAAGGTCCTGACTTTTTATAAACGGAATAATCTGTCTTTTCCAGGTCAAGAAATTACAGTTATTCAATTTTTCAGAGACTAGTTGACCAAGAAAACTTGAGGACAGGCATGATTGCCCGTGAGTAAATTCCATTTGATGAATATGCTTGAACTGACACTTAGGTATGAAGAACAAAGAACTCGGCTAACAGAAAAAGACAGATAAGATATGACAGATGGCTAACAATGATTAGCAGGAAAAACAGCAAAAAGGAAAAGGAAATCACAGATCAAGAGATTAACAATGGTTAGCAGGGATTAAACCACAGATCAAGAGATTAAATGTAGGAAAAACAGCAGGAAAACAACAGGGATAAAACCTGATGAACCTGATTTCACAAAGAAGCAATCACGGCTGAAAAGAAAACACAGATTGATGCTGTAACACACGGCTGAAAGAAATCACAGATTTTCTTCACAAAGATTTTCTTCACACAGATTCACGCTAGGTATTTGAGGGCCACAATACCACACAGATTCACAGAGATTTACCACACAGATTCAAATCACGGCACACAGATTCACGCTGGGATTCACGGCTGATAAGTTCACTCTGCTGACGCTGGTGGATTCACGTTGGGATTTGCTCACGCAAACTCAGACTGGGTTTTCTTCATGCAGATGGACTTTCTTCACGCAGGCTGGGCTTTCTTTCTTCACGCAGGCTGAAATCACGCTGATTCACGACCAGACATTCTTCACTGGGTATTTACGCTGGGTATTCACACCCAGATTCACGCAGATGGCTGATGCAGATCCACGTTGATGCACACGCTGTGCTTTCTTCACGCAGATCCACGCCTTGCCTTCTTCACGCAGATTCACGCAGATCCACGCCCTGCTCTGATACCATGAAAGAATGAAACCCTAATCTATGATGAGAGAAGAGAAGAGAGGGAGAGAGAGATTTCCAGCTGAAAGGAGGGTTCAGTCCATCGTGACTGCCCTCTCATTCTATTTAACATAAAGTGTAAACATTAGGGTACGAAAATACCCTTTTACAAAATAATAATTTACAATACATGAACTGGATCTGGACCTGATCCATTATACAAATGGATCGGGTCAGACATACAATGAAGATAATAATGTCTTCTTTTCACTGCTAATACTAGAGGAATCAATGTCTTGATTTTGAGAATATCTTTTTAAAGCACATGAAGGATGGTCTTCGGTAAGTCAAATATAAGTTTGAATTTCATTATAAGAATGGTCTATATTATCAAAACCTTCATTCTCATTCCCATGTTCATCATGAGTGTCCTTATTGTCACTTTCATGTATATCATGAATGTCATCACAATTCACCATTTTATCATGCTCATTGACAAAATAAAAAGGAAAAGAATAATCACAATGCTCTTGGACTTTATATTTATCAAATTCATTTTCGTTTTCAAGAAAAGTGACATTTCTTGAGACATATAGCTTGTCCCTTTTAATTTCATAACATCTATATCTTTTTTTATTTTCGGCGTAACCCAAGAAAACACAAGGGATAGCTTTAGCAAAAAGTTTGTCATTTTTGTTGGTAAGGACAAAGCATTTACAACAAAAAACTCTTAACCTATTGTAATCCGGAGATGTTTTCAATATTTTTTAATGGGAGAAATATTTTCAATTTATCAAATAAACCGCCATAAGATCGACTTCGGCCCAAAAAAAATTGAAACATTTCTTGATATAAAAAGTGTTCTAATAGTCTTAACAATATGTCTATACTTTCTTTCTACTAGCCCATTTCGTTAAGTATAAAAACAAGATTTTTGGTGAATAATCCCATGTAAATCAAGATAGTTTTTGAAATCTTTTGATATAAATTCTTCTCCGGAATCGGATCTAAAGATTTTAATGTTGGCTTTAAATTGAGACTTTGCATAACAATGAAAAATTTGAAAACAATCAAATACTTCGGATTTGTGTTTAAGAAAATATATCCAAGAATATCTATTATAGTTATCCACAAAAATAAAATAATATGATATTCCTCCTTTAGATATAACCGGAGTCGGTCCCCATACATCTTAATGCACTAACTCAAATAGTTTTTTTGATATAAAATGACTAGGTCCAAAAGGTAAAGATTTCATTTTACCAAGAATGCAATCTTCACAAATTAAGTCATTTTCTTTATAATTTGCAAGAAATAGAAACAAAGGTAATTTTGATACATTAGGATGTCCTAGTCTTTTGTGCCAATTTTTTATATCTTTCTTTTTCACAAAATTATAAAAAATATGTTTTGATAACTCAAGATTGTCCATAACATAGACATCTCCTCTTCTACGGCCTCGCCTAATCGGTTTCCCAGACTAGAGATCCTACATCAAACAATCATTAGATGAAAAAGATAGATCCGCAATTTGGGAAACGAATAAGAGGTGTACATTTAATTTTTGTACTATTCTAACATTAGGTCCACAAAAGGTTTGATGTTTTTGCAAAATTCCAAAACTTTTAATTTTTAAAGAAGTTTCATCCGCGGTTAAAACATATGAATCATTTGGGTTAATATGGCATTCGGATATTGTGAACTCATTTGGGGTCATATGAAAAAAAAAGCGCTAGAATCAAGAATCCAAAAAGTCTTACTAGGATTAATACATGCAAATACGGCCGCAACCGAGAGAGAAGCTTGATTCTTGAACATTGGTTGTAGTGCCTCCATGAGTTGTGCCAAAGACCATGAGCCCACGCTTTTAGAATTATCATCTACACCATTGGTTGTAGATGGTCCCACGAAAGCCACCTTATTTCATCTCTTTGATCTTCTCTCCTCCTTTTAGGGCAAAAGGGCTTAATATGACTCGATTCATAGCAAAATTGGCATATTAATTTGTCACTCTTGTATTAATGGTCACTTCTTCTATTATTTAGGCTCCTTCCATAATCATTGGAATTTTTTTCATTCTCATTGTTAAGACTAGTCGACTATTAGTTATTTTCAAGTGTTTTATTGTTAAAGTTATTTATTTATTCTTAAAAGATGGTTCTTTAGAATTTTACAAATAATGAGGGACCTCTTTGTAATATGTTTATTAGGCTAAACCTCTATTTAAACAAGAGGTGTTTAGCCCTAAGTGATTACGATTTTTCCCACTCAGTTGCTCTCTCTCTCTCTCTCTCTCTCTCTCTCTCTCTCTCTCTCTCTCTCTCTCTCTCTCTCTGTTCCTGTGCAGTATTGGGTTTCTCCACATGGTATCAGAGCTGAAGGTCGTGGGAGCGTGAACCCGAGTTCGATCTGCGCCAAAAAAAAAGGAGAAAGGTGTGTGCTCTACCTTCTTTAATTTGGGTGGCATAGATCTGATAACAGATCTATTGTCTGACAAGAGTCAAGACATAGATCTGTAATTAGATCCATAGAGCTCGGCAATATCGTTGTCATCTGGACAGTATATCGTCAATCGTGATGCCTTCATGAGCTGTGATTTTATCAACCGGACCTGGATTCAGTCGTGACTCTGAAGAAAATCTTATACTGTTAATCCTGGATCTGGATGAGAAAAGAAATTTCTGATTATTCTGTTGGAACACTTCAATCGATCTGGGGTTGATGTAGTGTTTCTTCAAAATATCGTAGGGTGTCGTAGCTTATGCAGTGTGTCGAACTTACTGTGGGTTCGTAACATATTCAGATTTCAATCTGATAAGTTTTTTATTATTATTTTTTTGGTCGTACATTGCAACATTCCAGCAGTGTTATCTTTTTCTGCATAAGCTTTCTTCATTATGGTTGAAGCTCCGAAGGCTGATTCTAAGACTGAATCTACTAGGGAATATAAGGCTTTTGCGAATCATTTTTCTTATGGGTCTTCGGTGACATTAAATGAAACTAACTATGTCAGGTAGTCTAGAACCTTTATGATGTCGGTATCTGGACATCGTAGAAAGCATATTTTGCTGGAAATTGAACCGAGAGATAAAGTGGAAAAATATGTTACTTGGGATGAAGATAATGACATTGTTATGTCATGGATCATGAACAATGTTGAACCTCATATTGCAGACGGTCTAATCTATTATAATACATCTAAACATATGTGAGATAATCTTCGAGATACTTACTCTCAGGAAACAAATGTGAGTCGTATTATGCAAGTGGAACAAGAAATATAGAATTTGCAGCAGGGAGATTAGACATTGGCCTAGTACTATGCATCTGTTAAAGTTGCTTTTGAAAGGCTTAATGCTCGCAGGCCTCTGTGTTGTTCAAAGCAAAAGGATCATCAAGAACAGACTAAGGTTGCTCGGTTCCTCACAGGGCTATCTTTCGAATTCTCGGTTGCTAAAGTCCAAATGTTAACTGGATCTGATGTACCTACTCAAGCTGATGCATACAATCGCTTGAGCAGACTTGTTTTTTCTCTCCCACAATCTCATCCTATATTCCAGACATCTGTCTTAGTTGTTCCTTCTGGTTATGGTCGTGGAAATACTCTGAACATTAGAGAACGTGGTTGTGGAAGAGGTGTGGGAGGTAGAGGTAAACTTCAATGCACATTTTGTGGAAAATTCGGGCACTTAGAAGACCGTTGTTGGGATAAACATGGACGGCCTGTCTTTCCTGCATCGAGGCCCAATGTTCCAAAAGCTAATGTTATAAAACTAGAGGTAGCAAATGCAAATGAAGCCTCATCTCCCCGTGACTGCATTTCCCTGAGTCGTGTTGAATATGAAGAACTGGTAGCTCATCGTCCTTCAAGCTCCTCCTCTCCTGTAGCCGGTGTGGCCTATGCAACAGGGAATCATCTTCATCTCAATGATAGTAAGTGGATTATTGACTCAGGTGCATCCAGACATCTGTGTGGAAATTCTCATTATTTTTCAAATCTAAAGGATATTACTACTCATCGGGGAGTCTCATTAGCAGATGGGAGCCCTTCTCTGGTGGTTGCACTTGAGAAATGTTCTTCATGCTCCTTCATTTCCTCAAAGTTTACTTTCAGTGAGTTGTCTTACAAAAGAGCTAAACTGTAGAGTGATATTTGATCTTGTTGGTTGTCATTTTCAGGATTTGCTGACGAGGAAGAAGATTGGTGGAGGCTCTGAAGAAAATGGAGTCTACTACTTACATCATCCAGTAGGAAACAGTTTTGCTACAGTCATGTTCAGTGGCATCGTCGTCTTGGTCATCCCTCATTGTCAAAGCTTCGTCATGTCATTCCTCAAATTCCGTCTACTACTTCATTTTAGTGTGAAGCATGTCAGTTGGGCAAGCATCATCGGAGTTCGTTCCCTTCTAGTCAGAGTCAGTCCAGTCATAAAGTGTTTGAACTTCTTCATGCGGATGTATGGGGTTCTAGTAAGATTCCTACTAGGACTCAGTGTCGATATTATCTTGTTATTGTTGATTATTTTTCTAAGTTGTCTTGGGTGTTCCTAATAAAAGAAAGATCTGAAGTTCCTAGTATTATTAAGTCATTGATTCTTGAAATAAAAACTCAGTTTGAATCTGTTGTTAAGATTATCCGCACTAATAATGCGCTTGAGTTTAAAACAAAAGCCTTGTTGTAATTTTATTAAGACCATGGCATTCAACCTCAAACCTCCTGTGCCTATACTTCCCAACAAAATGGGGTGGTTGAACGAAAACACAGGCATCTTCTTGATGTAGCACGTATCCTTATGATTCAATCCAATGTTTCTGCTTCCTATTGGGGTGATGTTGTTATCTGATCAACTGTATGCCTTCTTCATTCGTGGAAGATAAAATTCCTTTGCACATCCTGAATCCCAATGCTCCTCTTTTCTCTTTCTCGCCCAAAGTTTTTGGGTGTATTTGCTTTGTGCATAAACTTAGACCTGACCGTGATAAATTAGTTGCTCAAGCAATTAAATGTATTCTTATAGGTTATCCAAAAAACCAAAAGGGCTATCGATGTTATGACCCTATTTCTCATTGGAGTATGTCAGTGCGGATGTATCTTTCCTGGAGTCCGTTCCATATTATTCTCATACTGGATTTCAGATGCAAGTTGATCTAAATGACTCATTTCCCCTTCTTGTCCCTTCTTTCCCTTTGAAATATGTACCTCCATTACCGGGTTCCACTCTACCTTCCTCACGGTTTCACAATCCCCCATTGGTATATGTGCGTAGAGCTCCACCTCCTCCTGAGCCCTCTCCTTCTTCTCCTGAGGTAAGTGTTTCTGATAACAATGGTCATCATGTTGATGATAACAGGCCAATAGCTCTACGTAAGGGGACGCAACAATGTACCTTATATCCTATATCTCATTTTTTGTGTCTGATACCAGAATTGGAAGTCAGATGAAAGCTTTTATTTCCGCCCTATCTGCTGAAACTATTCCTTTAAACTATCAACAAGTAGAGCTTGATAGTAGATGGAAGCAGGCAATGCAAGAGGAAATGGATGCCTTATTGTCTCAACAGACGTGGGACCTGGTTAATCCCCCAGTGGATGCAGACATTGTTGGATGTAAATTGGTATATACCATTAAGTACCACTCTGATGGTTCTATTGAAAGATACAAGGTCAAATTAGTAGCAAAAGGTTATACTTAGACATATGGTGTTGATTTCTTTGAAACTTTCTCTCCTGTCGTACGAATGGGTACCATCCGTCTAGTTCTCTCTGTAGTTGTTCACCATGGATGGTGTCTGTGTCAACTAGATGTGAAAAATGCATTTCTATATGGGGATCTATCAAAAATAGTATACATGCAGCAACCTCCTGGGTTCGAGGTTGAGGGGGAGTGTCAGAAGGTGTGCAGGTTAAAGAAGGCGATATATGGTCTGAAACAAAGTCCTCATGCATGGTTTCAAAAGTTGTTTGATGTGATGTCAAAGTTTGGCTTTAAGCGGTCAGCGTCAGACCACACATTATTTATAAAGAAAACTAACTCAGGTCTAGTTGTTATGGTGGTATATGTGGATGACATCATCCTTACAGGAGATGATATGAACGATATTGCAGCTACAAAGGCTCATCTTCAAAAGCATTTTGTTACAAAAGATTTTGGTCCTCTTAGATACTTTCTAGGTATAGAAGTTGCCAGATGCAGTGAAGGCTTGGTTTTGTCTTAACGTAAGTATGTTCTTGATTTATTAAAAGAAACAGGAATGTTGGGAGTCAAACCAGCAAATATTCCCATGGATCACAAAGTTCAATTGTTGGAACAAGGGTCAAAACCTATGGATAGCAAAAGTTATCGCTCATAAGTAAGGAAGCTACTATATATGACTGTGACTAGACCGAATATTGCTTTAGCAGTAAGCAAGATTAGCCAATTTATGGAAAATCCGAATGAAGTACACTAGAATGCTGCAATGATGATTCTCAGGTACTTAAAATCTTTCCCTGGAAAAGGGTTATTATTCAAGAAAGGGGGAACCCTGGAGATAGTTGCCTACTCTGATGTTGATTATGTTGGATCTGTTAAGGATAGGAAATCTACCACTGGATTATTTGTGTTTATGGGAGGTAATTTAATTTCATGGAGAAGTAAGAAACAAACTGTGGTTGCTATGTCGAGTGCTGAATTAGAATATAGGGCTATGGCCCAAACAACAGCTGAATTGATGTGGGTTCGAAATGTATTAAATGATCTTCAAGTGAAGGTCTCATCTCCTATGGTGATGATGTGTGATAACAAGGCAGCTATGTATATAGCAAATAATCTTGTGTTTCATGAGGACAAAACATATTGAAGTTGACTGCCACTATGTAAGAGATATGATTCAAGTTGGACATATCTCTACCAAGCATCTGAACTCGGAGGATCAAGTTGCAGATATGTTTACAAAGCCTCTTGCTAGGCCCAGTTTCTCAAAATGTTGCAGAAAGCTGAGCATGATCGATATCTATGCTCCAGCTTGAGGGGGATTGTTAAGACTAGTCGACTATTAGTTATTTTCAAGTGTTTTATTCTTAAAGTTATTTATTTATTCTTAAAAGATGGTTCTTTAGAATTTTACAAATAATGAGGGACCTCTTTGTAATTTGTTTATTAGGCTAAACCTCTATTTAAAAAAGATGTGTTTAGCCCTAAGTGATTACGATTTTTCCCTCTCTCTCTCTCTCTCTCTCTCTCTCTCTCTCTCTCTCTCTCTCTCTCTCTCTCTCTCTCTCTCTCTCTTCCTGTGCAGTATTGGGTTTCTCCACACTCATTACTTCTTCCAAAGTGAGGAGGCTTATAGAAACTTGTGTGGTTTCCGGGCCTTGACATAGAGAGCACGGATTCTTCATCTTTAGTAGAAAGAGCTTTATTTAACCTATTTTCCTCCATAGTCAATTCTTCAAGTGTTTCCACTTTGGTAGGTACTCGTCTATAAAGAATGGTTGATTTGGTCCCTTCAATTTTGGGTCCAACGCCATTTACAAATTGATAGAAATGCTTAATTCTAATTTGTTTTTCACGGAGTTCTACATCTTGAGGACAATGCCAGTTAGGCTCTAAAAGAGTTAATTCATCCCAAAGAATAGATAGGGCATTAAAATATTTTCTAATACTCATCGCTCCTTGGGTCATGGTTCTTACCTTATTTTGCACATTATATATACGAGCTATGTCCTTTAGACTATACATATCTTTAAGATATTTTCATGCATTACTAGCAAAATCAAATTTTGCTAAGCTTGAGCATTTTTTGATGTCAACACTATTGATGAGTCGGCCAATGATATTGGAATGTCCCATCCTCCATTCTTTCCATTTTTTCTCATATTTGGTAACGGCCTTAGACATATCTTCTCCTTGGAGAGCCACTTTATTTCCATTTTTCATCTTGGTGAGCATGAGTTTTGACTCTCTTTCAGTGCCATCAACCAAACCCCATATACCTTTTTCCCATATTTTATGCTTTACTATGGATGCCCACATCACATACTTAGAATCATTGAATCTCACGAGAATGGAGACGACAACTTCTCTTTTGCCTCCATTTATACAATAAAGAGAGAGAAAGAGAGAGCTAGAGAAGAAAAGAAAGGGGAGAAGATAACAAGAAATTTGTTGAAGAGGCTTGATGATGCGCTTCCCAATGCAACGATCCAATGAACTGATGTTTCACCAATCTTTCAATCCTCTTCTTGGCCTTTACGAATAAATCATAACCCAAGAGCACCAAAGCTATGATACAAGAACACAATACAAAATCACAATGGACCACTTATAGGTCAAGCGCATACACATAAGCCACTAATGGGTAAAGAACACAATAAAAAATATAAAACTTGTATATTGTTGAAATGCTTAGAAAAGCATTGTTGAATACAAGGGGAGAACCCCAATTTATAACCACAAGAGAGGGAGAGTGTGGACAGTCCAACTAGTTGTTGGGCTAGCCACCCAACGGGCATATTTGTGACCATTGGGAGTAGCTCAACAACTAGTTGGAGCTGCCCCAATCAGTGACATCACATGCTATACAAAAAGAAAAATAAAAAATAAAATGACAAAGCCCCTAATGGGCTAACTACTATTATAATGAGAAATGACTGAAATACCCTTGATGGGTATTTCAGTTTAAATACAATTAAATATATATATATATATATTAGTACAAAGAAAAAAATAAAAAATAAAATGACAAAGCCCCTAATGGGCTGACTACTATTACAATGAGAAATGACTGAAATACCCCTGATGGGTATTTCGGTTTAAACACAATTAAATAGACTATATATATTAACACATACATATTAATATATATATATGAATACATATATATTAGATACATATTTTGGGGCCGATCCATGCGCAAGAGAAAGGGCTTTTGCGATTTTTTCAAGAGTGCATTTCCACCCTTTTTCACTCAAGGAAGTGGGTTAAGATAAAAAATTCCCTATTCTATGTGCGAGTAAACTTGTTCAATATTTGTATGCCTACATTTTTATTTGATGGTTAATTGGTTATGTTTTATTTTAGATCTTTCGATGTTGTCTTCACATTCATCTTATAGAGATGATCCTGCATGACAATATTGCATAAGCAAGGATAATGTACCACGATCAGGATCATCATTGAGACGTGTGTTTTGTGGTTATATTATTAGAGGTGGACTACATAGATCTAAGCAATGTATTGTAGGTGTTCATCAAAATCTACGTCCATGTGATTATCCATCTATTCCTGCCACTTTTCGTGTTTATGTTATTGTTGAACTAGAAGAAATTCAAAGAAGAATTTTGCAAAAATGCAAAGGACTTCCAACCATTGTTCCATATTCTAAAGACGTTGATGACCCAATTGTCAAAAAAAAATGGTCGAAGATAAAGAGATCATCGTGCGGCAGTTGGATGCAACACTAAAGAAATAGGCTCTAGAAGATAGTTTAGTTTTAGGATCTTTATAGTTTAGAACTTTAGAAATGAAGATTGGCATTTAAGACGTTGGTTAAATGTAATTTTTTAGTTATCATGAACTAGTTTAGTTATGGCCTATAACATTTTAGTATGACTTGAATGTGAATCTAATTTTGTTAGTTAAGGCTTTAATTGTTTTTAAAATTTAAATTATGTAGTTGCCTTTTGTCTACATTGTCAGTTATCAGTTGCATGGTTTGTTATTAATTTTAGCAGGAGCAGAAGAAGAAGAATAAGATAATGATTATGATTATAGAGGTTTTATATATTGTTTTTGTTTTTGTAATATAAAAGTATGAGCCTTGTAGCATGTTCTTAATTGCAAGAGTCTTATGAAGCTCATAGAGACATAATGGCTTCACATGTGATTTTATGGTTGTATTTTGTGCAATTCATTGTTTCATGTGTGACATGTTCTTGACTGCTCATAAAAGCCCACATTAATAGGTATTCAAAGATCGGAATACCATGAAAAGGAATAGTTGTAATAGTCAGTGACTGGCTACAAAGTGTACAGCCAAATTGTGTCAGTGACTGGCTACATAAAACCACCTTGAACCTAGAAGAGCTCAAACAGCAGCATTTAAGTATCATGCTTGATCTATCCGACTAGATTCCTACATCTTCAACTTGTTTCATCATTTCTGCAACATCAACATACAAATGGCACATCAAACATCCTTCTACATTGGTATAACCAGTCATTGCAACCTAAAAGCACCACATGTATGTACAAATTATCACACAATCTAGCATCAAAACCTAATTACTAATCCTACCATGAGCCCAAAAACACAAGAAAATTTCAATGAGCCATGAAGCTGAATTAAGAACAAATTATTCACCTGATCTTATCCTACATAAATTAGTAGATTTAGAGCACTAAAAGGCCAGCCTCAGATGCACTGACAGTGATCTATTCAAGTTAATATCAGGCAATGAGTTGCAAATTTCAGCCATAAAAGATTCGGGAATTTTAAGGCCAAAGAAAGGCTTTAAATAGAAATACATGCATATTTTCCTTGAAGAATTATGGCTTGCATAAGCCAGCATTTTTTTTGGTTGCGACAGCATCATATGAATAATTCGTAAATGAATTCCACAATTAATGATTATGAAAAAAAAATTCAACTTAAATTTGTATTTTTGTTCTCATTGTAAAGATATTGAGAAAAAAACCTATGGATGGCCCTATCTTCTACACAAATTTTTAAGAATATTGAACTTGCTTCCGTATATCCTGTGGTCTAAAAAGAATAAAAGAGAAAAGCATGTATAGTTAAGGCCTTTATACATAGATCAAGGAAGAACTTCAGCAAGCAATGCAAAATGGTGTCATTTTATCAAATAAAAATCTACAAACATGAATATAGATGTCATATTGCAGAGGAAAAAAGAAAAAACTTGTATGGAAACAAATATGGATGTTTTATATCAATAACCTTACGAGGCTTAGCCATCATAACATTGGAATCCTGCTTGTTGAACCCGATGGCAGTTGCCGGCAATCCATCAGTGACAAGATTAACCCACAGAAGTTGCACCTGTAAAGAAAATGAATTATCGACTAAATAATTTAAATAAACAGGTTTCGACAGATGCAAGAATTATTTCCATTTAAATATTTAATCTTCAAAGCAAGATAAAGATTTATGATTAAATGACAGGCTTAATTGACAAGATGAACTTTGAAAAAGAGACTGAACACCTAGTTGCTAAAGAAACATACATGATCATAGAAGAATGAGAACAGAAATAATGAGAATTTGTGTAAAAGAATGTTAATCAGGATATAATTAAATACACGAACAGCTGGACAGAATGAACACTTGAAAACGACATCTGAGTGTCTACTGGAGCAGAAACAACTTACAGGAACAAGAGTTTCAGGCATGCCAAGAACAGCAGCAACGAAAATGCAAACTACTTCTCCAATATTTGAAGAGATCATGTATCTGATGAACTGTTTTGTGTTATTGTATATAACTCTTCCCTCTGCAACAGCCTGCACAACCAAGAAATGGACCTATCTAGTAATAATTTTCTGAATATGTAATTGTTCACACAGAACTCTCAACCAAAAACATCATCTAAAGGCAATTTGCAGTTAGCTGATCTGGCCTAAAACTTACAGCAACAATAGATGCAAAGTTGTCATCAGCCAACACCATATCTGCAGCACTCTTGGCATTCACAAAAGGAAAAAAAAAAAACATTATAACAAAGTTGATACAAACCATTTAAATTAATGAACATGAAATGGCAGTTAAGTTGCAATGAAAAATATTCTGAACTAGAGAGATGAAACAGATAAGTTCCAAATCTGAATAAGCAACCTCTATGTTTCATCTAAAGAGAATATGCATAGGGCCCGCAGAACTCATGATAACATTAAGAAAAAGCATAAAATATGAAATTAGGAAAAGAACTTAAACAGGAAATTACAAATCCAAGAAAACTCATGGTAAAATTCATTTGTTAAACAAGGACATTCCAAAATTGAAGAGATGCATGTTAGACTCAACATAGTTGTAAGAAAATAGATGAGAGATAAGCTTCTTACAATAAAAAATGGAATGATGCGAGGAAGATATATTAAACATATGAAAAGATAAATAGCAGAGAATATAAAGAAAAGATAAAGTTGAAGCAGCTTTCTCAAAGCAAAAAGAAAACCATAGTTAAGCTATAGAATACCTTTGCAACAGAAGTTCCTGATCCCATTGCAATTCCTATATCTGCCTTCTTCAGTGCAGGGGCATCATTGACACCATCACCAGTCATTGCAACCTAAAAGTACCATAATCGTAAAACAATGACCTTTGAAAATGGAGAAGACAAAATAAGATCCCTACAATCCTTTTTGCTTCTGGAAGTTGTGTAGAATTTTACACTAAATGAGGAATACACAGACAAAATCAACTGATTATGAACCACATAACAATATCTCGTAAAAAGCCAAGGATGCAAAAAAGAAAAAACAGAGTACATCCAAAATATGAGAGCTGAAATCACTTAAAAGTCTTAAGCACATTTATGCCAGACTATATTTGAAAAAACAATGTAATCAGGAAGAAAAAGAAAGCACGTGCCATTTGTAATACTCAATAAAACATGTAACACAGACTTAAAATGATTGCAGTGAGTAGAACTTCATATTCAATGAAGGCCAAAGGCTAAATGCATACCACTTCATTTTGATGCTGCAGTGATTCAACCAGCATCCGTTTGTGTGAAGGCTCAACCCTAAAATATGAAAAAGCAAAAGAAAAGAAGGCTACACTAAATAAATAATCAAGTATGATGATGATAGAAGGAACCAGTAAAACATGCCCAAATCCTTATTTGAAAGAAAAACACCATAGGCATAACAGGAAAAAAAAATAGAAAGATAAGTAAAACTTTCAATGACACAGAATATATAACACAAAACATGTGAACTGACTTAGAACAGTCGGAGTCCAAAGGAAGAAATGTTGTAATCCAGCTCTTGTATAGTTTCAAAAAGAAACAAAAGTTTTTTACAGCCTTGAATCAATAATTATGCAACACTTTGTTCTTCTTCAATTTTGCAGCTCACGGAAAACAGATCTTCAACCAACAAAATTTGATGACAAGAAACAAGACCACTTGAGGGAAATGTTAACTTAAACAAAAGGATAAAGAAAAGAAAATGTTGAAGAGAAAATTTGTATGATGAATGTAACATCCAACTATAGATTGATGAAGCTGTCTTGTTTGCCAGAAATCATGTCAACATGAAGACCACACGTTATTACAGAATGTGCCTCGAAATTCAACCACAGTAGAGCTCAACATATATGTACATGACCAAGGCTCCCAAAGAAGGAAAAAAGACTAGTTTGCTAGAGGTTCTACGAACTAGGACATTTTAGCTGCAGATAGTCCATCGTGATCAGTGCACGTCATGGAAATTCTGAGCTGATCTGTGAAATTTGGTGAACCTAAGAAGCTGAATGCAAGGCTCCTGGCAAAAAATGCACCGCAAGCAGCACCACAGGTACTGCATGCCAAAGCTGATTTACATGCAAAAATATATTCTACAATATGCCAGAAATGTATGCAAGATTTGAATGCTTCATTCTTTCTCATTTTATACTTGTTTCACTGCCTGTATCAATAGTTTCAAGTGAAACAATGTTGCCGGATAGCACCTTTTTATCTAACAAAACTATTTCAACCACAAGATCACACAAAGATGTTTGCCTTCTCAAAACAAAGGAGTGCAGTCATATGTGCGTGTGTGTTAGAGTGGGTTTTAACCCGAATCTTAAATTACTTTGGATACCTGGTAAAGAGCACCATACGTTGCAAAGCCAATGCTTTCTGAATAGGAGGAAGTTCCTCAAATTCAGAAGCAGTGTAAGAACACCCAGCAAAATCAGACAGGTGATCAAAAGCCCCAATTCGGTGGCAGAGAGATTCTGCAGTAGACTAGAATGAATATATACCATGTTAGCAGGTGGCATTACAAAAGGACAACAAAACAAAGATTCTTCATCATCTGAATCTCACTTTGTTATCACCAGTGACAACTATCACACGTATCCCAGCAGACATACATGTCATAATAGCATTCCGTACTTCCTCCCTCGGTGGGTCCAGCATTCCAACCTCCATGCCAAAAACCAAGTTTAGTAATGCAATCAATTTAGACATTCAAAAAGATTATAATTGCACAATAATAAAATTTAAAATTTTCAGTCTCATTCTTGTCCTTTTAAAAAATTATCAAACATTAAAAGATTGAAAAAATATTCACTTATTACAAATTTCATAAGAGTCAAAATGTAAGTTTTAGGTTGTAGAATTTGATTCCCTTTCTTCTACTCTGTAGAGAGCAAAATCGCTTCATTTTCCAAGGACATAAAAGAAAGACCAGTAGTACATCCAACTGGGTCACATCATTGGATACCATGAAGAGCGCCACTCATCTGTGAGCTTCCTTATGTATTAACTTTAGATCCTCTGACTTTTATTAAGCAGTTAAGTGAATTTGAATGTGCAAGAAAACATATACACAGACAATTACGTATATATACCTACATAAACACGCAAATATATAACACATGGTCAATGCACATACATAAATGCAAACATATACATATATACCTACATAAAGATGTAAATATATGGCACATGGTCAATGTAATACATTGCCTAAAATCCTGTCCTTCAAGTCCATGATTCTAAGTTGTGTTATATATATATATATATATATATATATATATATATATATATATATATATATATATATATATATATATATATATACATATATATATATACATATATATATATATGTGTGTGTGTGTGTGTGTGTGTGTGTGTGTAATAGGTAAATACCCATTAGGGGTATTTTGATCTTTTTACCTTCTTGTAATTAGTTGTGTTCACTAGGGACACTTTAGGGTTTTTCAGCCTCTTTAAATTTCTTCATTTTATCAAGGGCATTACAATCTTTGTAATGCCATTCTCATAGAGTTGTTGGGAATGTCCCTCAACGACTATATTTTTAGCCATTGGGAGCACTTCCAATGGCCCTTTGGGTCCTCTTTGTATATAAATAGGGGATGAATCCCCTCTTGTAATCCATGCTTGTTCTCAAGCATTTTATCAATATCAAATACATATTCTTTATGTTTTTCTTGCCCATAAGTGGCATTGTGATTGTGTTTGTATCTTGACTGATAAGCAGTCTTTGTGTGTTGTACTTGCCCATAAGAAGCATTTGCTTGTGTTCTTTGTATTTCACTACATGGTATCAGAGCTAAAAGTGAAGGAGCATTCATTCAAGAGTATGTAAAGGAGGAATGAGTGATCGTGAAGGCCCCGAAAAGCTCATCATCAACACTCTCTTTCTCTATCTCTTCTCTTCTCTCTTCTCTCTTCTCTCTTCTCTTGGTATGATAGCCGAAAAAGTAGTTACGGTTGTTCCCATCAAATTTGATCTAAAAAACAATAATATGTGAGCTTTCATCATTAAAAGGATTTTTATAGGCAAGGATTTGTAAGAATACGATGATGGTGCCTTAACGGAACCTCAACCTATCCTCAGCAAATCTATTTGTGGTGAGATGGAGTAATCAAAGAAGAAACTCTCAAGGACAATGAGAGAGAAAATGCTCTTTGGAATACAAAAAAACCTTTAAAGCATGGGAAGTTGGACATGCCAAGGTTTTATCCCTTTTATAGGAAGTATGTACGAAGAACCTTATGAGAATAATTTAGAGTTCGAAAGGGCCGATGAAACGTGGGTTTTTAATAAACAAACCTACACTCAAAATGATGTTGCCCATAAAAGGAAGTTGCAAGATAAGATACACAATTGTAAACAAGGAGAAAAAAGTGTATGAGAGTATTATCGCACTCTCAAGAGACTATGGGACCAAAAATGGCTAAAATGGAGCCTATTTTGGATACACCTAATGATGCTCACCAAAGGGAAAAAAAATACTTCAGGAGCAATTTTTTCAATTCACGAGAGGGCTTAGGCCCGAGTTTGAACATGTTCAAGGATCTATTATCCACCGCAAGAAAGAAGAGCTTCCACCTTTACATGAGATTTTAGCCGAAGTTTGCATGGAAGAAACTAGGTTAAAATTTATGACTGAATCTAAGAAGCCGAAAGATAATGTGTTGGAGGTTTCTAGACCTGGTGCCAACACTTATTCCTACAAGTCTCCTCACTTTTCCAGAAATAACTTTGGAAGGCAACACAACAATGATGAAAGAAATGATGGGAGAAAAGGGAAAGTCGTTTGTCAAAATTGTGGAGAACAGGGGCACATCAAGCCATATTGCCCAGAATTCAAAAGAAAGGACGAGAAAAGAGTAGCGACCCTACAAAAATGCAATCAATATAGATCTACAATCTTTTGGAGGCATGTCATTGTCTCAACTTGCAAAAGCTCTACAACCTCGCCACAAAAACTCATGCTCTTTAACTAGTGTCTTGGTCAATTCTTCTTCTCCTCCCGGTAAGATTTTTTGGCTCCTAGATTCTAGTGCTTCATTTTATATAACCCCTATTAACTATGCGCTATCCAATTGTAGTATTAGTTCAAATAGATCTAAGGTTTTTACCACCGACAGTTTCTCTCTTGATATTAAAGGAATTGAAAATTTTAAAAAATCTTCAAATTTTCTCATCCCAAAAGTCAGAATTGTTTGAAAAATAAATTTAAATCTTCTTTCAGTTTCCCAAATAACCGATCATGGTTGTAGTATCTTTTTCACACTGAACCATTGTTTAATACAGGATCTCCAATCTGAGAAGCATATTGAGGATGGACATAGAAAAGGAGATCTCTACTACTCAGATAGGTTGACCATTCTCAAAGAATATTTTTGTCTCAATGTACGAAAATTTGATATTGTTTTGTGACATCAAAGACTATGACATCCTAGCATTTCTAAGTTATCAAATATATCACATTTGAGAAAAATTTGTAATTAAAAATTTCAATGTACTAATTGTATTCTTGGGAAAATGAAAGTCATTCCTTATCAAGAGAGGACATTTTTTGCGTCTAAACCACTTAAACTGATACACTCGGATGTTTGAGGTCTTGCTCCTGTTGCCTCTAAAGGAGGATTTTTTATTATGTGATTTTTGTGGATGATTATTCTCGTTTCACTTGGATTTACTTTCTTAGGCACAAATATGAAGTTTTTGCAACTTTTAAAACCTTTCATAATCTTGTTAAAAATCTCCTTAAAACCAATATTTCTATATTTCGTTCTAATTCAGAGGAAAAATATATGTCAAACAATTTAAAAAGTTATTTAAAAAATCACTGCATTTTGCATCAAAGATCTTTTACACACCTCAACAAAATGGTTTGGTCGAAAGGAAACACAAGCATATAATAGAAACTAATAGAACCTTGCTTATTTCTAAAAATGCTCCAAAACCATTTTGGGTTGAAATTGCATGTTCTTCAGTATACCTTATAAACAGACTTCCTTCACCCAAACTTCAAAATATTTCTCCTCATGAGAAACTTTATAAAACTACACCTGATTATTTCAAACTAAGGACCCTTTGGATATAAAAGTTTTGTTCTTACAAATAAAAATGGCAACCTTTCACCAAGAGTGATTCCTTGTGTTTTTCTTGGTTATGGAGAAGGCCAAAAAGAACTAAGATGTTATGATTTAAACATGATCAACTCTATATATATAGAAATGTTACAGTTATAGAGAAAGAAAGTTTATTTAATTTAAATGTGCCTATCAAAGAAAATGATGATTATACTTTTCTTAAATGTAATGGTGAAGTGTTAAACAACAATGATGTTGTTAATGGTGAACTTCAAAACAATATCCACAGTGGTGAATCTCATGACATTGATCGTGGACCATTAGTTATCCAGTATAGAAGAACGGGTGATAGAGATCCCAATGCCCTAGAACAATACTCTAGCATAGAAAATCAAGAACCAAACACTCTTAGGAAATCAGAAAGAACATATAGGCCTCTAGATAGATTTGTATCCTATGAAAATTTTACTCCTCAATATAGAGCTTGTTTAGCCAAGATATTTTCTTACTTTGAATCTTCTTCATACAACCACAGGAAAAGAATTATCCTATATGGATGTGTTATGAATGATGAAATACGAGCATTAGAAAAGTCCAAAACCTGGGATATAAAAAATCTTCCTCATGGAAAGACAATAGGTTGTAGATAGGTGTTTAAAATTAAAACCAAGAGTGATGGAACTTAAAGGGGTACAAGGCTAGATTAGTAGTCAAGGATTATTTTTAGGAGTATGGTATAGATTACGATGAAATCTTTGCTCTAGTGGCTAGGATGACTTCTGTTAGAACTCTTATAGTTGTAGTTGTCATTAGATGTTGGCCTATTTATCAAATGGATGTCAAGAATGTCTTCATCAATGGTGAATTGAAAGAAAAGGTTTATATGAATCTACCACTTGGATATGAAGTTCCTGTTGGAAAGGTGTTTTACTTAAGGAAAGCTCTTTATGGTCTGAAAGAGGTACCTAAAGCCTAGTATGATCAATTTAGTTCTATTATGGTTAAGCTAGGTTATACCTCCTGTTTTACTGACATTGCTATGTTTACTAAGAAATCTGATGCAGGTATTGTTATCCTTCTTCTCTACATTGACGACATGATCATCATTGAAGGAGACAAACAAAGAGTTGTTTTATTAAAAAATATTTTAAAACAAAGCGTTGAAATGACTGATTTAGGTTTTCTTAGATACTTTTTGGAGATTAAGGTTGCATATTGTGCTCGTTGCTATTTTTTAACTCAATCAAAGTTTGCTTCAGACATCATAGCCAGATCTGGAATTACATATAAGAAAAGGGTGGACACTCCTGAATTGATAAATGCAAAAATGAATATAGATAATGGCACACCTCTTTACGATCCTACTCCTTACCGCCAAATGATTGGGGCTCTCACATATTTGACCATCACTGGACGTGATATCTCACATGCAGTTCATACCGCCAGTCAATTCCAACATTCTCCTACCATTGTGCACATGACTGTCATTATGTGTATCATTAGATATTTACAAAATTAAGTTTCTAAAGAGATTTTGTCTTCTTTTTCCCCACTCGAATTGATTGTTTATACTGACTTTGACTAGGGAGGAGATCCTAATGATAGATGCTCAACTATAGGTTTCTGTGTTTTTGTAGGTGACTCATTGGTGTCCTGAAAATGCAAAAAACAACAGAAGGTGTCATTATTGTCAACCGAAACCGAGTATCGAGCCACAACATCTGAAGTTGTGTAGTTAAGAAAATTATTAGAAGACATGGGGGTGCATATGCAATTGCCCACAAGGTCATGCTGTAATAATAAAAGTGTCATCTACATAGCTGGCAATCACATGTTTCATGCGCGCACCAAACATATTGAGATGGATTGCCACATTGTGCATGGAGTACCTCAAAAAGACCATCATCCTACCTTATGTAGCATCAGAATTTCAGTTGGCAGACTTCTTTACGAAAGCTCTTCTCTCCAGTTTCACTTTTTACTTGACAAACTTTTGGTGATTACACCGTAAGTTTGAGGGGAGTGTTAAGTTATATATATATATATATATATATATATATATATATATATATATATATATATGTGTGTGTATTATTGTGCATTCACACACACACACACGTATATATACGTGTGTGTAATAGGTAAATACCCATTTGAGGTATTTTGGTCTTTTTACCTTTTTATAATTAGTTGTGTTCACCAGGGACACTTTAGAGTTTTTCAGCCTCTTATTTTCTTCTTTTTGTCAAGGACATTACAATCTTTGTAATGCCCTTCCCATAGAGTTGTTGGGAATGTCCCTCAACGACTATATTTTTAGTCATTGGGAGCACTGCCAATGGCCCTTTAGGTCCTCTTTGTATATAAATAGGGGATGAATCCCCGCTTGAAATCCATGATTGTTCTCAAGCATTTTATCAATATCAAATACATATTTTTTATGTTTTTCTCTTGTCCATAAGTGGCATTGTGAATGTGTTTGTATCTTGACCCATAAGTGGTTTTTGTTTGTATGTAGCATGGTTGTATGTATCGTTACTTTTGGGTTTTGCAATATGATACACACTCATATCGTGATACGAGTGTGTATTGTACCTGTATCGGGTGTATCGTACGATACATGGGTGTATCGTACGATACACCCATGTATCATGTTGTATCGTACGATACAATATCGACACACTTAAAAAAAAAAAAAGTTGTCTTTTTTCATTTTCGGTTTAAAAGGCCTCTTGAGGGCCGAGTTCTCCATATGTCTAGAGTTCGTTGGAAGGGAACCCACGCACCATAAGTTCCGTGAGATCGATTTCGATGTAGATTTGTGCACAAGAGATAAGGCTTTTACAATTTTATCAAGAGTGCATTTCCACCATTTTTTCACTTGAGGAAGTGGGTTAAGGTACAAAATCTCTATTCTTTGCTTTTTATTGAGTGTTTTTGAGAAAAGGTGTGTTTGGTGCTTCTTATTATTTGCTTCTTATTGAATTTTTTAATTGCTTATGTTTTATTTTAGATCCTTCGATGTCGTCTTCAGACTCTTCATGTTCATGTCATAGAGATGATCCTGCATGGCAATACTGCAAAAGCATTGATGATGTACCACGACTAGGGTTACCATTGAATTTTAGATGTTTGTTTTATGATGCTATTATTAGAGGTGGATGGCATAGATTTAAGCAACATATTGCAAGTCAAGATCAAAATGTACTTCCATGTGATTCTCCATCTATTCCTGTCACTTTTCGTGTTGATGTTAGCATTGAACTAGAAGAAAATCGAAGAAGAATTTTGAAAAAACGTAAAGACAAGGCGCGCCGCAGTTGGATGCAACACTGAGCAAATATTGTCCTAATGTTTGGCAAATAGGCACTAGAAGATAATTTAGTTTTAGGATATTTATAGTTTAAACTTTAGAGATGAAGATCGGGATGTAAGACATTGGTTAAATGTAATATTTTTAGTTATCATGAACTCTTAGTAGTTTAGTTATGACTTATAACATTTTAGTATGACTTGGACGTGAATTTAATATTGTTAGTTCTTCAATTGTGTTTAAAATTTAAATTATTTAGTTGTTTTTTATTTACATTGTCAGTTATCAATTACATGGTTTGTTATTAATTTAAATTTTTCTGATTTTCTAGGGTTTTTTAAAAATTTATGAGACGTTTACAATACGATATGGTGTTATTTTGGGCCCGACTGATACGAGTAACAATACGATACTTACAACCTTGGTGTGTATTGTACTTGTCCATAAGAGGCATTTGCTTGTGTTCTCTGTATTCCATTACACATGACAGTTAACAAAAGTCATCAAAGTTAAGACGGGAATGTCTAACATCTTGAACTTAGTAAAGAACAAGATTCACTGATCATTGAAATTCACTGTCTAACAACATCTTGAGCTTAGTAAAGCACTTGGACATTCTTGTAGTTTAGGTACCATGGAAGAAATCAATAAGAGAAGACAGCTCGTTGAGAAATAGAAATGCCATCCAAGACAAATGATGGAAAAAACTATTCGCTCAAATTTATATTCTAAGCAACTGGAGGACCTGTAAAAACAAGCAATAGCATGTGCACATATTAGCTTAATTAGACAGTAACTTTCTTGTTAAATCCAGATGATAAGTTGGAGCATACACTGGAACCTTGTGGAAAGTCACTTCTCTTTCAAATTAGAAATGAAAAAAAGAACAGAAACTCTGCTATAGCCATGCTCTGTGTGTGTATGTGTTGCATGTGTACATCATATGTAACCCACGTAATTGTGCCCTAATCTTCCAAAAATCCAGTCTTTTACTGCTGATGTCAATATCATACCATGTCCCCGTATCAATGTCCAGGAAATATACGTTAAATATAGCATTAATTACTTGAAATCACCATTTAATTTATCAAACAACACTTCAATGCATCTTAAAAAACAAATGGACACAGGCCAGAAAATGCAATTAATGGCATACAAAACATGTCTTTGCCAAATTCAACAATTTTAGTGAAATAGAAAACCAACCATGAAAGTAGATACACATGGAACAAAGACAAACAGTAGTTTCTACCGAGACAAAATCAATGAAAATCATGTTTACACCACCATTAAGCTCGAGATTAGTGCAAACAATATTATAGATAAAAATAACCGCAAACTGAATGCACAATTCCTAACTTACCAATCCAATGAATGTTAAATTTTCCTCATCCTCAAAAGATAAAGTATGCTGTCCTGGAGGCATTCTCTTCAACGCAAGAGCCAAGCATCTTAGTGACTCTTTACCGGCAAGGCTAATCAGGATAAAAAGAAAAAAGATTAGACACCACCATAAAGATAAAGATTTGTTGAAGGTTGCTGAGAAGATGCATAATCTATATGATAATCACATCGACAGATTAATTCAGAAGAGACTGAAAATGAAATGACTGAAATAGCAAAAGAACCCATATAAGAACAACCATAATAAACTAGGAAATTTTGAGTGGCACACAATGAAAGTCATATCATTAGCAAGACTGCATTAAGGGATTCCTAATAAAATATGCACATTTTAACATGGTATCAAAGATTACAAATGAAGATTACATTTTTGTGCATTGGAGTTTCCTTTAACACAAGGAGCATGTTTTGGACAGTGCATTTATCAATTAGCAACAGTTTGCACCCTGTTCACTATTCTTCTACGAGTAGGTGTTAGTCTAAATCAGATATGCCTTTTATGAGAGGCTGAATTCAAGCATTGGTCAGATTAGGATTCAGACATAAAGCTCTAAGCTGGTTCTGAATCTGATTATTGATCAGACTTTGCTATCATTGCAAAACCCAATTAAACAGATCCCATATTAAGTTAGGTGTCCAACCTAAATAAACATCCCTAGGAGTTTCCGATTTTCTATATAAGGGGACACAGCACTGGGGCAAACTGGAGCATTCCTGTGGCATATATATGCAGAGTCTCCCAGACATGAATGGCCTATGAGAATATACTTTATATAAGCAAAATACCCTGCATACAGCTACGTGGATGACTAGGTGCTAGTGCTACAAGCCCCATGGCTTGGCTAGATCCACTTGGATCAGATCCACTTAAAATTGGGCATGGGATATGTATTTGGGTCCATTTAGCTTGTAAGTGAGCTTAATGACCCTGTAATTGGGTCTTGGGTTTGGGATATCCTTGTGTTAGAATTTGTAATCCATATGGAGGGTCTAAAAGGGATAAGGGAATTTTGGTCTTTAGGAAAGCTTCTTTGAGAAGCCTTGCAATAAATCTGTCTTGTGCAGCTTCTAAAGAAAGCCTTGGCTTAGAGAGTCTATAAATAGGATCTCTAGCCTAGTGGAGGATTGGCTTTAACCTAGTGTTAGACAGGCCCTAGGGCATAGATATATCTAAGATCTAGAGATCATCATCTCATACTTATCACTCCATCATAGTCATCCATCTTATTCCATCTAAAACCACCTAAAGTCCTAGTCGTCCAACCCCTCCCTATTCAATTCTCCCTCATATTACCTCCAATTTCACCTAGATCTAAAGTTACATGCTTCAGGCTTGTAACGTTTGGTATCAAAGCAATTAGATCCATTAAGTCAAAAAATTCTAAAAAAAAAGGCTGAAGAACAAGTTCTTGAAAGAGATTAAGTAGATCATGCAAACTGGCTTCATATATGGTGATCCACCACAAGAATTGAAAAGAACCAAAGCGTTTCAAGGATCTGAAGCAAAAATCAAGAAGATCAGCCACAAATCATGTGAAGAAAGCCAGATCTAACCTAGAAAACACAAGTTGAGGCAAGATCTAGAAGATTCAAGTGAAGATCCTGTTAAGATAAATGTATCCTTGGTATGTATACACATATGTATATATATATTTATATATATGTATTTATATTTATACATATTATATATATATATATATATTTATGTAATATATATGGAGAGCTTAGTCAACCTAGGATGACTAAGCCCTTGGTCAACATACGTTGACTGAGTTCTAGCCGTTGGAGACTAGTCCAACAGCTAGAAGGGTCTCCCTCTTTTCTTTAATTTCTCCCTCTTCTTTTTTTGTTGGGCCTATATATATATATATATATATATATATATATATATATATGGGTCAGTGTGTGACATTGTAAGTGAGAGAGTGATGGATAGTATTAGGATTATTTGTGTGATTTGAGTGTATTGTAGTGAGGATTCTTTGTAATTTTATATTTCTTTTGTATTATTTGAATTTCATCCTTAATGAAATAGTTTATTTTTATGTTTTGTGTTCTATAGGTATTTCTATTGTGAATGTATGTTTAACTACATTGTATTCTTGGTTGTTGAGACGTATTTTAGAGTGCATTGGCATTCATGCCATTTCTTGACATGGTATCAGAGCGAGGCATCGGGGTCTTGGAAAAGATTCATATTAAATGAATGGAATGGATTCAGGGATTTCGCATTCCAATATACATATCTTTGGATTCTTGATTTTCATATGTATGGTAAGTATCTTTTTAAAAAAGAGTTATGTTAAACATAAATATTTTTTTATGTAGGAATTGTTGTGTTTTGATATATGAAATACATGTCTTAAATTATAAATGTGTATTGAAAAACTATATTTTGCAGAAATATATAAGCTCTTGCACACTTATTTCATTGAATAAAATTATATTCATTTTTTTGTGCCTTATTGTGTGTATCCCCTTTCTGGATTTTGTGAGTGCGTTCCTTAGAGAACACTTTTGTTGTTATCCATTCAAGCTGAAGTTGGTGGACTCTTGGTTCATGATTGAAGACTCTTTTGAATCGCTTCTTAAAATATTATGTGTTTTGAAAAATACTAAAATTCATATTTGCATGTCTATTAACGTATGTATAGACTAGCTTTGGAATTTTGAATATATTGTGATGTAAACATAAACTTTTATCGTGATCCATTTCTAATAAAGTCTTTCTATCATCATTTGAATATGTTATTTCATTTGAGTGATGTTGCTCTATTAAGCACGATTATTTTCAAATGGCATGTGTTGGATTAAGGCCTTCTTTAGGTAAATGCCTTAAGAAGTCTTTATTGAATTGCATAAGCATGATTTGTTATTATATAATAAATGTGTTCATCTTAGTGGTTTCTCTCTTGCATATTGATATTTTGCATCATGCTTATTGGAGTGTTACATTGTGAGAAAAATCTCTTGTTTGATGTAACCATATATATGTGGATCTTTATGGCTCTTTGGGAGTTTCTTTTATCAATAACATCTATATTGTTTTTATGTCTCTTGTTTCTCTTTGTGAGGATTGGATATAGCCCTTAGTTGGCTCTTTGTATCTCGCCTATTAGTGGCTTTGTATTTGTGTGGTTGTGCACTAGTGCACTCAAGATTTTATAGTTCTTTGGGAATCTTCATATGATTGTCTTTAATTGCCTCATAGTAGACTTATGATGTAGCTCTAACCTCTTAAAAACCATGTGTCCTTGTCACTTTAGTAAGATTTATTGATCTTTTGTATATGATGTGCTTAGTGCACTTGTTTCTTGATTGGTAGATTTATGATCTCTCAAAGGATTCTCAAAATCCATAATTACATCTCTATGTAAATTGGTTACATTGGGCATGACTTATTATTCAAGATTGTAAAAATTATCATAAGACAATATTGCACATAATTGCATCGATTGACATATTGTTGCGCATATAATTGTACTAATTCTTATGCTAAGATTTCATCTAGTTTATTGGATTTTGATTTGAAATTGCCTTTTCAAATCAGTTCCATTTTTATGAATTCACCTATTTGAAAATTGATTTTTGTGAGTATGTATTGCCTTTTTTATGGCATTTGAATTGTCCATCACTGAATTTTATATACTGCATCATCTGTTTTTGGCCTTCTTGTTATTGGGTCAGGGTTAGCCGCTGAGGTGAGTTGTGTGTACACCTCATATCATCTTATCAATCTAGATTCTCAATTTTATAAGTGACGTGTTGTCATTTGCCTTGGGTCTAGATGGATAATTGGCCCCTAAACTCATTGTTGTTGGAAATTCGAGTTAGTAGTTGGGGTGAGTTGTATGTGCACTTCATGTCATCTTGTCAGTTTAGGTATGTATCTCACTGATAGGTGATTGACCTCGGTTTATATGAGTGTATTTTAGAATTCATTTGTTTATATGGCTATTGTTACAGTATTTGATGATTGATATCTTGGTTTTCCTGTGATGAAATTTATATTTTTGAAACCATAGAGTTTCGAAAGATTGTTAAAATCATTATTCTTATTTTTCTTGATGGCATTAGGTTGTTTTTCATTACAAGCTCTCTTACCTTGGGTGTCTTCTTCTTTTTATGCCTCCTATCTAAGTGTCATTATATGTAGACAAGAGATGTTAATTCATACCCTTGTGTGTTTTTAGCTCATTAGTGACATTGTGATTATACTCTTGATCTAATCGTTGATACACCTATTTTGAGTGTCATTATATATACACAAAAGATGTTTATTCACACCTTCGTGTGTGTTTTTAGCTCATTGTTAGCACTGTGATTATGCTCTTGTTTTAGTCGTTGATACACTTGTTTTGAGTGTCATTATATGTAGACAATGGATGTTCATTATGTTTATACTCTTGTTCTAGTCGCTGATACACTTGATTTTTGAGGATTAGAGTTCTATTGAGGTGACTACTTGTAATGGTCAAACTAGTGTTAAATGTGTAAATATAATTTCTTGTGTTACAAGGGATTTTTAAAATCTCTTCACAACTAATGTTGTATGAGAAAAGGTTGTTGAAATATTTTCATGCATTTTGCATTATATATGCTATAATTGCATGACTTATTTCACGATTGATTGTCTTGCACAATTTAAGATTTTTTCATAAGACCATTATTTTTTTTGTGTTGTGCCCTTTGTGGTTTTCTTGTATGCACATATTGTGCCTTGATGATTGTTCTCATTTAAATGTTGTATTGTCCCATAAGTGGACTATTGTTTGTGTAATTTCTTTTGTTTTGTCTGATCCTTTTGAGGATTTGCCATTCCGCTTATTTCTAAACATCGGCTCATGAAAGACTGTTTATTTAAGATTGGTCCATAAGAGACATTTTTGGTTATATGGTTGATATTGCTCCTAAAATATAACTAAGCTTGGTAATGATAGAAATCATTTCTTGTATCTTCTGTTGTGTGAAAATAATTTATGATCCTTTGTGAATTACTTCTTCATGATATTGATGATGTTAAAAAAATCATTAATAGATATATGAGTGCATGATGTTCTTGAAATGACTTTATCATTCTTATTCTTGTGTTCCATTGCGACTTACATTGTAAAGTTGTGCTTAGAGTCTGTTTTGCTTTTGTTGAGTCTAATGTAAGCTGCCCGATTCAGGTGAATCAATACCCCGAAGGGGCAGCCCGTATGCTTGAACTGTAACAGCCCTCGGGCAAAATTGTGAATGAATTAAATGCGTTGAGCTTTCTTTTGTTCACCCTTATTGTGATTGCTTCTTGTGATTGCAATTCTTCTCCCTCTATTTTCTCTTGCTCTTTTGCACTCTGATTACAAGCTTTCACGACCGGCAAGCGAACTGACAAGTAGGCTTGCTGCGGTAAGGAAGGACCGTCGCGCCGTGCTGGCCCATTGAAGGAAATAGGACCGTGACAAGTGATACCAGAGCATGTTCTCGTGCTGGGGAAGGAACTCCAGAGTCGGTATCGACATACATACCGACAGGCTGCGATTTGTGAGCAAGACATCGTGACGCCTTATCAAAATATGCGCAACACCAAAGGCAAGGCAATTGTCGAAGCTGGGGAGATGGATTCACCTCTGGGCCAAGAAGAGATGGTTGTAACTATCAACAAGCTGGTGGAAGATGTGACTTCACACGATAAAACAATTTCACGCGCAGTTGAATCATTCGATGGACTGAATGATATGGTGGCGAGCCTGCAAGAGCAGATGAACTTACAGATGGGGCAGATCACTTCGTTGATGACAACAGTGGCTGACTTGCAGACTGAATTAGGGGAGCTTCAGTTGAAAAACCGCACATTGCAGCGGTCAGTGACCCTAAATGGGGGAAATGGTGAGAGGCCATCAAGGATTGATATGCCAAGACCAGCAAAATTCAATGGTTCTCGAGACAGCAAGGCCATTGAGAACTTTTTGTTCCAAGTAGAGGACTACTTGGATATTCAAAATGTGACAAAGATCTTAGGATAAAGGCTGCAATAGCGTTACTGGATGATGATGTTATCGCTTGGTGGAGGCGGAAGTGTAGTGACATGAAGAGGGGTCAATGCGTGATAGACACCTTTGATGACTTCAAAATGGAGTTGCACAACTACTTTATGTCAAGGAATGCGCAGAGGCAGGCGTACCGGATGGTTCGTGAGCTTAAACATACTGGTTCGTTGCAAGACTATGTCAGAACGTTCCAGATGCTCATGCTGGAGGTGCCTAACATGCCAGAAGACGACAAGTTCAACTGGTTTATTGTGAGACTTCAGTTATGGGCACAGTCTAAAGTAGAAAGGAGCAACTCTCGTATTTTAGAAGATGCATATGTGGTGGCCGAGCGCTTAGTTGGCACTCAGCGCAAGTCTTTCACCCCATCAACCAAAGTCGGGAAGAAGCATGACCACGAAGGCAAAAAGGATGAGCGACGTGACGACAAAGGTGAGGCATTGACACGTCATCAATCCGATAAGAAACAAAACTACCCAAAGTATAACAACAACAAGGGTGTGGTTGTGACATATTGGTTCTATGGCGATAAGCATATCACTAGGCAATGCCAGAAGCACCTCGTAAAGGACGACGAACAAGCCAACGCAACGCAGGAGAAATGGAGTGATACTGAATGCACTGACATTAAGGTTATGCAACCATGGATGGGAGTCATGCGATCGATCAACGCAGTTAGAAGTTGCACAGTTGAGAACAGGCAGGTTAGCAAAGAACCGATGTATCTCGAAGTCATTACGAATGGAAAGTCTACTTCAGCTATGGTAGACTCCAGGGCCACACACAACTTTGTCTCGCGGGAAGAGGCAGAGCGGTTGGGCTTGAAGCCCGGGCCAAAGCAAAGGACCATCAAAACAGTAAACTCTGAAGCTAAGCCCATCCTTGGTGAAGCAAGAGATGTGGCTATCCAAGTGGGGAGTTGGGCCGGCAAAGCCAACTTCTCTGTGGTGCCCCTAGACGATTTCAAGATGATTCTAGGTATAGAGTTTTTGCAAAGCCAGAATGTTATGATGTTGCCAAAGTTTAACACGTTGACGATTATGGGGTCAAATCTGTCCCACACAGTGCAGTGCCTTACGTAAAAAGGCAAGTCTTCAGTGTTATCGGCGATGCAACTGAAAAAAGGTGTCAAGCATGGGGAGCAGACATTCTTAGTTGTTGTGCGTGCAGAAGAAGGGAAGGTAGAAGCAGCAGTGCCGCCAACCTTAGCCCCACTATTGGAGGAGTTTCGGGGGGTGATGCCTCCGGAATTGCCAAAGCGTCTTCCACCAAGACATGAAGTCGACCATAAGATTGAGTTGACCCCGGGAGCAAAGTCTCCCTCAATGGTTCCATACCATATGGGGTCAGCTGAGTTGAAGGAGTTGCGCAGCAGTTAGACAAGATGTTGGACGCAGGCATCGTTCATGCATCGAAAGCCCCATTTGGCGCTCCGGTTCTTTTTCAGATGAAACGTGACGGCTCCAAATGGTTATGTGTGGATTACCGTGCTTTGAACAAGGTCACGGTAAAGAATAAGTACCCATTATCACTAATAGCGAACTTGTTCGATCAGCTAGGCAGTACTCGTATCTTTTCCAAGTTAGATTTCTGATCGGGTTACTGGCAAGTGAGGATTGCTGAAGGTGATGAGCCGAAGACAACTTGCGTCACCCGCTATGGTACTTACGAATTCTTAGTAGTGCCATTCGGATTGACAAATGCTCCAGCAACGTTCACGACTTTAATAAACCAGATTTTCTACCCTTACTTAGACAAGTTCGCGGTAGTCTACCTGGATGATATCATGATCTACAACAGCAACATGGAGGTGCATGTCAGGCACTTGCGAACAGTGTTTCAGGAGATGAAGAAGAATGACCTCTATGTCAAATAAGAAAAGTGTCTCTTCGGACAGGAGGAGATTAGCTTCCTTCACCACGTTGTGGGGCGTAGTGTGTTGTGTATGGATGGACAAAACATAAGGGTCATCCAGGAATGGGTTCCGCCAAACAAAGTGCTAGAATTGCGGTCAATTCTTGGTTTGGCAAACTATTATCGGTGTTTCATCGAAGGTTATTCTCTCATTGTTGTGCCCTTCACAGATTTGTTAAAGAAGAATCGAGTATGGCTCTGGACATGAACGTGCCAAGATGCCTTTGAAGGCTTGAAGAAAGTCTTAGTGAGGTAGCTAGTGTTGCGATTGCCTGATCACTCAAAACCCTTTGAGGTCCACACAAACGCCTCAGACTTTGCCATTGGCGGAGTTATTATGCAAAAGGGTCATCTGATTGCATATAAGAGTCGGAAGTTGAAGGATGCAGAGAGGCGTTACAGGGTGCATGAACGTGAGATGACCGCCATCGTGTATTGCCTCAGGACCTGACGGCACTACCTTCTGGGTGTCGAGTTCGTCGTCAAGACGGACAATGTGGCCACGAGCTATTTTCAGACACAAAAGAAGTTGACGCCTAAACAAGCTCGATGGCAGATGTTTTTGGTTGAGTTCAACTTTGCCTTGGAGTACAAGGTTGGAAAGACCAATGTTGTTACAGATGCCCTGAGCCGCAGGGCTAAACTGGCAGTTGCGCGCGCGGAGCCTTTTGAAGTGCTTTTGGAGGGCACATTGTTGAGTCGCATACGCGAAGGGACGCAGCAAGATCCGACAGCACAACACCTTGTTTCTCTCGCGCAGGCAGGGAAGACTTGGCGAGTTCTATATGCTTATTGTGGAGACAACAAGTCGTCAGAGCCGACTTCTTTCCAACCAGGGGAAAATGATGCAGAGCAGGAAGGACCCAGGTCCATACAGCCTGACCTATGCAGCGGACCAGATCCACATGAAGGGATTGAGGATCTGACCCAAGCAGAGGATCCGACCTAGCACACGGTATCGAGACACGGGGACGTAGCGCCCCTGCGTACCTATTCCAAACAAGCACAAGGCACGCTAACCCGGATGACCCAGATCCAGCAGGAAGACGGTTCGGATCCCATCTCGGGTCCATAACGGGACCCAAGACCCGGGATCCTCAGCCGATTTTATAAAACCCTCTCCTAGGGTTTTGTGCAGGGACAGAAGATTGAAGACTCAATAGCCTTTCTTTATTGTTTTATTTGATATTGAGTATTCCTTTTCCCCTTTTCAATTACTCCCTGTTTCATTTAATCCCTTATTGTTCGTTATTTTCCCATTGTTACTGAAAATTTATTAAAATAAAAGAAGCTTCAGCCACCGATTCTCGGTGGGCATCTGAGTTCTTTCCTCCTCGTAGAGCGCTGCATCAAAATCGCATGCCAAATGTTGGTTGTTTTAAAAGATAAATAATGTCAAAAGTAAAGTTTGAGAAACATTACATTTTTGCGAAGCACTTCTGTTGAGGCTCCTATTGAGGAACTATATCCTTTTTATCCTA